>NC_051217.1:45735467-45797967 GCF_015220715.1 Pygocentrus nattereri
GTAGTTGCGGTCTCCTTGAAGAGCAAAGGTCACTCACCCACTAGTCTTACATTTAAAGGTCATGATATAATTTAATGTAATCTCTCATTTTTAATATTAGAAAGCAGGATTACACTTTAACCCCTCGTGTCACAGACAGCTGCATAAGCAGGAATCATGACGCAGACGAACTTACAGGAAGGGTTCATGGCTCAGTCCTGCATGCATGTGTTTATATGAATTTCTCAATAGAAAATGCTGTGTTTACCATCAATAATGAAGTATTAAAGATAGGAGAATTAGGGAAGGCATGAAAAACCGGTCCCAAAACATTGTCGCTAATATCGATACTGATTTTAGGGAGCTGAAAATTCTGATAACTGATCATATCAGCAGATATAATTGTATATTTTGACTGTATGCAGTGCTTCACTGACTGATAAGGATGCTCAGTTCTCAATTATGGCTCTTTGTAAGTCAAATAAACAGCAGACAGTCACCAGCTTCTCTTTTTATCACTTGTTTTTTTATCACTTATTTTTCTTATTCTACTGACTTTGTATAAGGTCAGAGTAAAACACTTTTAATGGATCTTGGACTTTAGATCAAAATCCGTTTTGCCCTGAGTGGCTCTAAACTTTAATTTAATTAAAACTAATTACTTTCATTTTGTCATTACCAAAACAGTCATAACGCCACTCAAACCTTACCAAATGTGTCAGTCGTGACAGTTTCAGTGACAATTTTAGCTCAAAAACTCGTTTACATGTTCATGACCAGCAAACTCAGCTTTGAACAGCCGTCCACACAGAAAATCATCATATTTTACATTACAACGCTAAAAAGTGCTGAACTGCAGAAGATGTGATGATTCTTCATGTTCCTCACTGTGAGTGACATGAAAACATGGAACAGAAGGTACCAGATTTTAGAGCAGAGGAACAAAGAAAGATAAAGAGGGAGAGAAAGTGAGAGACACGGTGCAAAGAGTAGAGAGCAAAAGAGAAAGAAAGAGAGAAACAGTGGAAGAAAGGAAAAAAGAGATGGGGAGACAGAAATAGCAAGAGAGGGAAAAGGCAAAAAAGGAGAAGAGAGAATGTCTGAGTCTCTCTCTCCCTCTCTCTCTTTCTCTGTCCCTCTCTCTCTTTCTCTCTCTCTCTCTCTCTCTCTCCCTCCCTCTCTCTCTCTCTCTCACTCTGTCTCTCTCAGTTTGTCGTGTCATTCAGTTCTAGAAAATGATTCAGTTGGACACTCAGACGAGCCTCCACTGAGATGTGATGTTTCCGTGGCGATGACTTGAACGACGGGAAACTTGGTCGGGTGTGTTAAATCAGATATCACACACAGTCACACACACACACAGTCACACACACACGCAATCAGACCCACACACACACACACACACACACACACACGCACACACACTTTAGCGACACACTGATCTTATTTCACTTAAATGAACCACAGCCTCCTTACCAACACCTCACACACTTCAACACACACTCACCACCACGCTCACTCGCTCACTTCCTGCTGAAGAGGAAAGAACATTTCATACGTCTGAATTAAAGCACAGATTTTACTAAATAAAACGCCGTGTGTTAAAGAGTTATGGCCTCTTCCAGCAAAAGCGCGAAACCCACAGAAAAAAGTGTTTTCATTTCCACTTAGCAGAGTAAACCTCCCACTCAGACCTGAATCACTGAGAACACACCTACAGCACGCATCCACACACTCACGTCCAAACACACACGTTCAGACACAGAACACGAGGAAAAACATACACACACAGATAAAAACACACACTCACAGACACAAACACAGACAAAACACACACTCACAGACACAAACACAGACAAAACACACACTCACAGACACAAACACAGACAAAACACTCACAGACACAAACACAGACAAAACACTCACAGACACAAACACAGACAAAACACACACTCACAGACACAAACACAGACAAAACACACACTCACAGACACGAACACAGACAAAACACACACTCACAGACACAAACACAGACAAAACACACACTCACAGACACAAACACAGACAAAACACACTCACAGACACAAACACAGACAAAACACACACTCACAGACACAAACACAGACAAAACACACACTCACAGACACAAACACAGACAAAACACACACTCACAGACACGAACAAAGACAAAACACACACTCACAGACACGAACAAAGACAAAACACACACTCACAGACACAAACACAGACAAAACACACACTCACAGACACAAACACAGACAAAACACACACTCACAGACACAAACACAGACAAAACACACACTCACAGACACGAACAAAGACAAAACACACACTCACAGACACATACACAGACAAAACACACACAGACACAAACACAGACAAAACACACACTCACAGACACAAACACAGACAAAACACACACTCACAGACACAAACACAGACAAAACACACTCACAGACACAAACACAGACAAAACACACAGACAAAACACACACTCACAGACACAAACACAGACAAAACACACACTCACAGACACGAACAAAGACAAAACACACACTCACAGACACATACACAGACAAAACACACACAGACACAAACACAGACAAAACACACACTCACAGACACAAACACAGACAAAACACACACTCACAGACACAAACACAGACAAAACACACACAGACACAAACACAGACACAAACACACACTCACAGACACAAACACACACTCACAGACACAAACACAGACAAAACACACTCACAGACACAAACACAGACAAAACACTCACAGACACAAACACAGACAAAACACACACTCACAGACACAAACACAGACAAAACACACACTCACAGACACAAACACAGACAAAACACTCACAGACACAAACACAGACAAAACACTCACAGACACAAACACAGACAAAACACACACTCACAGACACAAACACAGACAAAACACACACTCACAGACACAAACACAGACAAAACACACACTCACAGACACGAACACAGACAAAACACACACTCACAGACACAAACACAGACAAAACACACACTCACAGACACAAACACAGACAAAACACACACTCACAGACACGAACAAAGACAAAACACACACTCACAGACACAAACACAGACAAAACACACACTCACAGACACAAACACAGACAACACACACACTCACAGACACAAACACAGACAACACACACACTCACAGACACAAACACAGACAAAACACACACTCACAGACACAAACACAGACAAAACACACACTCACAGACACAAACACAGACAAAACACACACTCACAGACACAAACACAGACAAAACACACACTCACAGACACAAACACAGACAAAACACACTCACAGACACAAACACAGACAAAACACACACTCACAGACACAAACACAGACAAAACACACTCACAGACACAAACACAGACAAAACACACACTCACAGACACAAACACAGACAAAACACACACTCACAGACACAAACACAGACAAAACACACACTCACAGACACGAACACAGACAAAACACACACTCACAGACACAAACACAGACAAAACACACACAGACACAAACACACTCACAGACACAAACACAGACAAAACACACACTCACAGACACAAACACAGACAAAACACACACTCACAGACACGAACAAAGACAAAACACACACTCACAGACACATACACAGACAAAACACACACAGACACAAACACAGACAAAACACACACTCACAGACACAAACACAGACAACACACACTCACAGACACAAACACAGACAAAACACACACAGACACAAACACAGACAAAACACACACTCACAGACACAAACACAGACAAAACACACACAAACACAGACAAAACACACACTCACAGACACAAACACAGACAAAACACACACTCACAGACACAAACACAGACAAAACACACTCACAGACACAAACACAGACAAAACACACACAGACACAAACACAGACAAAACACACACTCACAGACACAAACACAGACAAAACACACACTCACAGACACAAACACAGACAAAACACACACTCACAGACACAAACACAGACAAAACACACACTCACAGACACAAACACAGACAAAACACACACTCAGACACAAACACAGACAAAACACACTCACAGACACAAACACAGACAAAACACACTCACAGACACAAACACAGACAAAACACTCACAGACACAAACACAGACAAAACACACACTCACAGACACGAACAAAGACAAAACACACACTCACAGACACAAACACAGACAAAACACACACAGACACAAACACAGACAAAACACACACTCACAGACACAAACACAGACAACACACACTCACAGACACAAACACAGACAAAACACACACAGACACAAACACAGACAAAACACACACTCACAGACACAAACACAGACAAAACACACACAAACACAGACAAAACACACACTCACAGACACAAACACAGACAAAACACACACTCACAGACACAAACACAGACAAAACACACACTCACAGACACAAACACAGACAAAACACACACTCACAGACACAAACACAGACAAAACACACACTCACAGACAAAACACACACTCACAGACACAAACACAGACAAAACACACACTCACAGACACAAACACAGACAAAACACACACTCACAGACAAAACACACACTCACAGACACAAACACAGAAAAAAAACACACACTCACAGACACAAACACAGACAAAACACACACTCACAGACACAAACACAGACAAAACGCACACTCACAGACACAAACACAGACAAAACGCACTCACAGACACAAACACAGACAAAACACACACTCACAGACACAAACACAGACAAAACACACATTCACAGACACAAACACAGCCAAAACACACACTCACAGACACAAACACAGCCAAAACACACACTCACAGACACAAACACAGCCAAAACACACACTCAGACACAAACACAGCAAAAATACACACTCACAGACACAAACACAGCCAAAACACACACTCACAGACACAAACACAGCCAAAACACACACTCACAGACACAAACACAGCCAAAACACACACTCACAGACACAAACACAGACAAAACACACACTCACAGACACAAACACAGACAAACACACACTACACAAAACACTCACAGACACAAACACAGACAAAACACACACTCACAGACACAAACACAGACAAAACACACACTCACAGACACAAACACAGACAAAACACACACTCACAGACACAAACACAGACAAAACACACACTCACAGACACAAACACAGACAAAACACACACTCACAGACACAAACACAGACAAAACACACACTCACAGACACAAACACAGACAAAACACACACTCACAGACACAAACACAGACAAAACACACACTCACAGACACAAACACAGACAAAACACACACTCACAGACACAAACACAGACAAAACACACACTCACAGACACAAACACAGACAAAACACACACTCACAGACACAAACACAGACAAAACACACACTCACAGACACAAACACAGACAAAACACACACTCACAGACAAAACACACACTCACAGACACAAACACAGACAAAACACACACTCACAGACACAAACACAGACAAAACACACACTCACAGACAAAACACACACTCACAGACACAAACACAGACAAAACACACACTCACAGACACAAACACAGACAAAACGCACTCACAGACACAAACACAGACAAAACACACACTCACAGACACAAACACAGACAAAACACACACTCACAGACACAAACACAGACAAAACGCACACTCACAGACACAAACACAGACAAAACACACTCACAGACACAAACACAGACAAAACAGACACTCACAGACACAAACACAGCCAAAACACACATTCACAGACACAAACACAGCCAAAACACACACTCACAGACACAAACACAGCCAAAACACACACTCACAGACACAAACACAGCCAAAACACACACTCACAGACACAAACACAGCCAAAACACACACTCACAGACACAAACACAGACAAAACACACACTCACAGACACAAACACAGACAAAACACACACTCACAGACACAAACACAGACAAAACACACACTCACAGACACAAACACAGACAAAACACACACTCACAGACACAAACACAGACAAAACACACACTCACAGACACAAACACAGACAAACACACACTCACAGACACAAACACAGACAAAACACACACTCACAGACACAAACACAGACAAAACACACACTCACAGACACAAACACAGACAAAACACACACTCACAGACACAAACACAGACAAAACACACACTCACAGACACAAACACAGACAAAACACACACTCACAGACACAAACACAGACAAAACACACACTCACAGACACAAACACAGACAAAACACACACTCACAGACACAAACACAGACAAAACACACACTCACAGACACAAACACAGACAAAACACACACTCACAGACACAAACACAGACAAAACACACACTCACAGACACAAACACAGACAAAACACACACTCACAGACACAAACACAGACAAAACACACACTCACAGACAACAAACACAGACAAAACACACACTCACAGACACAAACACAGACAAAACACACACTCACAGACACAAACACAGACAAAACACACACTCACAGACACAAACACAGACAAAACACACTCACAGACACAAACACAGACAAAACACACACTCACAGACACAAACACAGACAAAACACACACTCACAGACACAAACACAGACAAAACACACACTCACAGACACAACACAGACAAACACACACTCACAGACACAAACACAGACAAAACACACACTCACAGACACAAACACAGACAAAACACACACTCACAGACACAAACACAGACAAAACACACACTCACAGACACAAACACAGACAAAACACACACTCACAGACACAAACACAGACAAAACACACACTCACAGACACAAACACAGACAAAACACACACTCACAGACACAAACACAGACAAAACACACACAGACACAAACACACTCACAGACACAAACACAGACAAAACACACACTCACAGACACGAACAAAGACAAAACACACACTCACAGACACAAACACAGACAAAACACACACAGACACAAACACACACAACAGACACAAACACAGACAACACACCACTCACAGACACAAACACAGACAAAACACTCACAGACACAAACACAGACAAAACACACTCACAGACACAAACACAGACAAAACACACTCACAGACACAAACACAACACACACTCACAGACACAAACACAGACAACACACACTCACAGACACAAACACAGACAAAACACACACTCACAGACACAAACACAGACCAAAACACACACTCACAGACACAAACACAGACAAAACACACACTCACAGACACAAACACAGACAAAACACACACTCACAGACACAAACACAGACAAAACACACACTCACAGACACGAAACAAAGACAAAACACACACTCACAGACACAACACAGACAAACACACACTCACAGACACAAACACAGACAAAACACACACTCACAGACAAAACACAGACAAAACACACACTCACAGACACAAACACAGACAACACACACTCACAGACACAAACA
The DNA here is from genome assembly GCF_015220715.1 of Pygocentrus nattereri. Lineage (NCBI taxonomy): Eukaryota > Metazoa > Chordata > Actinopteri > Characiformes > Serrasalmidae > Pygocentrus > Pygocentrus nattereri. The sequence continues at coordinate 45,743,132 of NC_051217.1, forward strand.
CAGACACAAACACACACAAACACAGACAAAACACACACAAACACAGACAAAACACACACAAACACAGACAAAACACACACTCACAGACACAAACACAGACAAAACACACACTCACAGACACAAACACAGACAAAACACACACTCACAGACACAAACACAGACAAAACACACACTCACAGACAAAACACAGACAAAACACACACTCACAGACAAAACACACACTCACAGACACAAACACAGACAAAACACACACTCACAGACACAAACACAGACAAAACACACACTCACAGACACAAACACAGACAAAACACACACTCACAGACACAAACACAGACAAAACGCACTCACAGACACAAACACAGACAAAACACACACTCACAGACACAAACACAGACAAAACACACATTCACAGACACAAACACAGCTAAAACACACACTCACAGACACAAACACAGCCAAAACACACACTCACAGACACAAACACAGCCAAAACACACTCACAGACACAAACACAGACAAAACACACACTCACAGACACAAACACAGACAAAACACACATTCACAGACACAAACACAGCCAAAACACACACTCACAGACACAAACACAGCCAAAACACACACTCACAGACACAAACACAGCCAAAACACACACTCACAGACACAAACACAGACAAAACACACACTCACAGACACAAACACAGACAAAACACACACAGACACAAACACACTCACAGACACAAACACAGACAAAACACACACTCACAGACACAAACACAGACAAAACACACACTCACAGACACGAACAAAGACAAAACACACACTCACAGACACAAACACAGACAAAACACACACAGACACAAACACACTCACAGACACAAACACAGACAAAACACACACTCACAGACACAAACACAGACAAAACACACACTCACAGACACGAACAAAGACAAAACACACACTCACAGACACATACACAGACAAAACACACACAGACACAAACACAGACAAAACACACACTCACAGACACAAACACAACACACACTCACAGACACAAACACAGACAACACACACTCACAGACACAAACACAGACAAAACACACACAAACACAGACACAAACACAGACAAAACACACACAAACACAGACACAAACACAGACAAAACACACACAAACACAGACAAAACACACACTCACAGACACAAACAGACAAAACACACACAGACACAAACACAGACAAAACACACACTCACAGACACGAACAAAGACAAAACACACACTCACAGACACAAACACAGACAAAACACACACTCACAGACACAAACACAGACAAAACACACACTCACAGACACAAACACAGACAAAACACACTCACAGACACAAACACAGACAAAACACACACTCACAGACACAAACACAGACAAAACACACACTCACAGACACAAACACAGACAAAACACACTCACAGACACAAACACAGACAAAACACACACTCACAGACACAAACACAGACAAAACACACACTCACAGACACAAACACAGACAAAACACACACTCACAGACACAAACACAGACAAAACACACACTCACAGACACGAACAAAGACAAAACACACACTCACAGACACGAACACAGACAAAACACACACAGACACAAACACACTCACAGACACAAACACAGACAAAACACACACTCACAGACACAAACACAGACAAAACACACACTCACAGACACGAACAAAGACAAAACACACACTCACAGACACATACACAGACAAAACACACACTCACAGACACAAACACAGACAAAACACACACTCACAGACACAGACAAAACACACACTCACAGACACAAACACAGACAACACACACTCACAGACACAAACACAGACAAAACACACACAAACACAGACACAAACACAGACAAAACACACACAAACACAGACACAAACACAGACAAAACACACACAAACACAGACAAAACACAGACAAAACACACACAAATACAGACAAAACACACACTCACAGACACAAACACAGACAAAACACACACTCAGACACAAACACAGACAAAACACACACTCACAGACACAAACACAGACAAAACACACACTCACAGACACAAACACAGACAAAACACACACTCACAGACAAAACACAGACAAAACACACACTCACAGACAAAACACACACTCACAGACACAAACACAGACAAAACACACACTCACAGACACAAACACAGACAAAACACACACTCACAGACACAAACACAGACAAAACACACACTCACAGACACAAACACAGACAAAACGCACTCACAGACACAAACACAGACAAAACACACACTCACAGACACAAACACAGACAAAACACACATTCACAGACACAAACACAGCTAAAACACACACTCACAGACACAAACACAGCCAAAACACACACTCACAGACACAAACACAGCCAAAACACACTCACAGACACAAACACAGCCAAAACACACACTCAGACACAAACACAGCCAAAACACACACTCACAGACACAAACACAGCCAAAACACACACTCACAGACACAAACACAGACAAAACACACTCACAGACACAAACACAGACAAAACACACACTCACAGACACAAACACAGACAACACACTTACAGACACTTCCAGACAAAACACACACTCACAGACACAAACACAGACAAAACATACACTCACAGACACTTCCAGACAAAACACACACTCACAGACACAAACACAGACAAAACATACACTCACAGACACTTCCAGACAAAACACAGACTCACAGACACAAACACAGACAAAACACAGACTCACAGACACAAACACAGACAAAACACACACTCACAGACACAAACACAGACAAAACACACACTCACAGACACAAACACAGACAAAACGCACACTCACAGACACAAACACAGACAAAACGCACTCACAGACACAAACACAGACAAAACGCACTCACAGACACAAACACAGACAAAACGCACTTACAGACACTTCCAGACAAAACACACACTCACAGACACAAACACAGACAAAACATACACTCACAGACACTTCCAGACAAAACACACACTCACAGACACAAACACAGACAAAACATACACTCACAGACACTTCCAGACAAAACACAGACTCACAGACACTTCCAGACAAAACACAGACTCACAGACACAAACACAGACAAAACACAGACTCACAGACACAAACACAGACAAAACACACACTCACAGACACAAACACAGACAAAACACATACTCACAGACACAAACACAGACAAAACACACACTCACAGACACAAACACAGACAAAACACACACTCACAGACACAAACACAGACAAAACGCACTCACAGACACAAACACAGAAAAAGATCAAAGATAAAACACACTCAAAGATAAAACATATGCTCAAAGATAAAACACACTCAAAGATAAAACACATGATCAAAGATAAAACACGCTCAAAGATAAAACACGCTCAAAGATAAAACACGCTCAAAGATAAAACACGCTCAAAGATAAAACACATGATCAAACATAAAACACGCTCAAAGATAAAAAATACGCTCAAAGATAAAACACGCTCAAAGATAAAACATATGATCAAACATAAAACACGCTCAAAGATAAAACACGCTCAAAGATAAAACACGCTCAAAGATAAAACACACTCAAAGATAAAACACACTCAAAGATAAAACATATGATCAAACATAAAACACGCTGAAAGATAAAACACGCTCAAAGATAAAACACGCTCAAAGATAAAACACGCTCAAAGATAAAACATATGATCAAAGATAAAACACGCTCAAAGATAAAACACGCTCAAAGATAAAACATATGCTCAAAGATAAAACACGCTCAAAGATAAAACACGCTCAAAGATAAAGCACGCTCAAAGATAAAACATATGCTCAAAGATAAAACACACTCAAAGATAAAACACGCTCAAAGATAAAGCACGCTCAAAGATAAAACACGCTCAAAGATAAAACACGCTCAAAGATAAAACACGCTCAAAGATAAAACATATGCTCAAAGATAAAACACGCTCAAAGATAAAACACGCTCAAAGATAAAACACGCTCAAAGATAAAACATATGCTCAAAGATAAAACATATGCTCAAAGATAAAACATATGCTCAAAGATAAAACACGCTCAAAGATAAAACACGCTCAAAGATAAAACACGCTCAAAGATAAAACACGCTCAAAGATAAAACATGCTCAAAGATAAAACATATGCTCAAAGATAAAACATATGCTCAAAGATAAAACATATGATCAAACATAAAACACGCTCAAAGATAAAAAATACGCTCAAAGATAAAACACACTCAAAGATAAAACACACTCAAAGATAAAACACATGCTCAAAGATAAAACACACTCAAAGATAAAACACATGCTCAAAGATAAAACACACGCTCAAAGATAAAACACACTCAAAGATAAAACATATGATCAAACATAAAACACGCTCAAAGATAAAAAATACGCTGAAAGATAAAACACGCTCAAAGATAAAACACGCTCAAAGATAAAACACGCTCAAAGATAAAACATATGCTCAAAGATAAAACACACTCAAAGATAAAACACACTCAAAGATAAAACATATGCTCAAAGATAAAACACGCTCAAAGATAAAACACGCTCAAAGATAAAACACACTCAAAGATAAAACATATGATCAAACATAAAACACGCTGAAAGATAAAACATATGCTCAAAGATAAAACATATGCTCAAAGATAAAACACGCTCAAAGATAAAACACGCTCAAAGATAAAACACGCTCAAAGATAAAACACGCTCAAAGATAAAACACACTCAAAGATAAAACATATGATCAAACATAAAACACGCTGAAAGATAAAACATATGCTCAAAGATAAAACATATGCTCAAAGATAAAACACGCTCAAAGATAAAACACGCTCAAAGATAAAACACGCTCAAAGATAAAACACGCTCAAAGATAAAACACACTCATAGATAAAACATATGCTCAAAGATAAAACACACTCAAAGATAAAACACACTCAAAGATAAAACATATGATCAAACAAAAAACACGCTGAAAGATAAAAAATACGCTCAAAGATAAAACACCCTCAAAGATAAAACATATGCTCAAAGATAAAACACGCTCAAAGATAAAACTCACTCAAAGATAAAACACACTCAAAGATAAAACACGCTCAAAGATAAAACACACTCATAGATAAAACATATGCTCAAAGATAAAACACACTCAAAGATAAAACACACTCAAAGATAAAACATATGATCAAACATAAAACACCCTCAAAGATAAAACATATGATCAAACATAAAACACGCTGAAAGATAAAACACGCTGAAAGATAAAACATATGCTCAAAGATAAAACACGCTCAAAGATAAAACACGCTCAAAGATAAAACACATGCTCAAAGATAAAACATATGATCAAACATAAAACACGCTGAAAGATAAAACACGCTGAAAGATAAAACATATGCTCAAAGATAAAACACGCTCAAAGATAAAACACGCTCAAAGATAAAACATGCTCAAAGATAAAACATATGCTCAAAGATAAAACATATGCTCAAAGATAAAACATATGATCAAACATAAAACACGCTCAAAGATAAAAAATACGCTCAAAGATAAAACACGCGCAAAGATAAAACACACTCAAAGATAAAACACATGCTCAAAGATAAAACACACGCTCAAAGATAAAACACATGATCAAACATAAAACACGCTCAAAGATAAAAAATACGCTGAAAGATAAAACACGCTCAAAGATAAAACACGCTCAAAGATAAAACACGCTCAGAGATAAAACATATGATCAAACAAAAAACACGCTGAAAGATAAAAAATACGCTCAAAGATAAAACACCCTCAAAGATAAAACATATGCTCAAAGATAAAACACGCTCAAAGATAAAACTCACTCAAAGATAAAACACACTCAAAGATAAAACACGCTCAAAGATAAAACACACTCATAGATAAAACATATGCTCAAAGATAAAACACACTCAAAGATAAAACACACTCAAAGATAAAACATATGATCAAACATAAAACACACTCAAAGATAAAACATATGATCAAACATAAAACACGCTGAAAGATAAAACACGCTGAAAGATAAAACATATGCTCAAAGATAAAACACGCTCAAAGATAAAACACGCTCAAAGATAAAACACATGCTCAAAGATAAAACATATGATCAAACATAAAACACGATCAAAGTAAAAAAATACGCTCAAAGATAAAACACGCGCAAAGATAAAACACACTCAAAGATAAAACACACTCAAAGATAAAACATATGCTCAAAGATAAAACACACTCAAAGATAAAACACACTCAAAGATAAAACACACTCAAAGATAAAACATATGATCAAACATAAAACACGCTGAAATATAAAACACGCTGAAAGATAAAACATATGCTCAAAGATAAAACACGCTCAAAGATAAAACACGCTCAAAGATAAAACACGCTCAAAGATAAAACACGCTCAAAGATAAAACATATGCTCAAAGATAAAACATATGATCAAACATAAAACACGCTCAAAGATAAAAAATACGCTGAAAGATAAAACACGCTGAAAGATAAAACACACTCAAAGATAAAACACGCTCAAAGATAAAACATATGCTCAAAGATAAAACACGCTCAAAGATAAAACATATGCTCAAAGATAAAACACGCGCAAAGATAAAACACACTCAAAGATAAAACACACTCAAAGATAAAACATATGCTCAAAGATAAAACACACTCAAAGATAAAACACGCTCAAAGATAAAACACACTCAAAGATAAAACATATGCTCAAAGATAAAACATATGATCAAACATAAAACACGCTCAAAGATAAAAAATACGCTGAAAGATAAAACACGCTGAAAGATAAAACACACTCAAAGATAAAACACGCTCAAAGATAAAACATATGCTCAAAGATAAAACACGCTCAAAGATAAAACATATGCTCAAAGATAAAACACGCTCAAAGATAAAACACACTCAAAGATAAAACACGCTCAAAGATAAAACACGCTCAAAGATAAAACATATGCTCAAAGATAAAACACGCTCAAAGATAAAACACACTCAAAGATAAAACATATGATCAAACATAAAACACGCTGAAAGATAAAACATATGCTCAAAGATAAAACATATGCTCAAAGATAAAACACGCTCAAAGATAAAACACGCTCAAAGATAAAACACGCTCAAAGATAAAACACGCTCAAAGATAAAACACACTCAAAGATAAAACATATGCTCAAAGATAAAACATATGATCAAACATAAAACACGCTCAAAGATAAAAAATACGCTCAAAGATAAAACACGCGCAAAGATAAAACACACTCAAAGATAAAACACACTCAAAGATAAAACATATGCTCAAAGATAAAACACACTCAAAGATAAAACACACTCAAAGATAAAACACACTCAAAGATAAAACATATGATCAAACATAAAACACGCTGAAAGATAAAACACGCTGAAAGATAAAACATATGCTCAAAGATAAAACACGCTCAAAGATAAAACACGCTCAAAGATAAAACACGCTCAAAGATAAAACACGCTCAAAGATAAAACATATGCTCAAAGATAAAACATATGATCAAACATAAAACACGCTCAAAGATAAAAAATACGCTGAAAGATAAAACACACTCAAAGATAAAACACGCTCAAAGATAAAACATATGCTCAAAGATAAAACACGCTCAAAGATAAAACATATGCTCAAAGATAAAACACGCTCAAAGATAAAACACACTCAAAGATAAAACACGCTCAAAGATAAAACATATGCTCAAAGATAAAACACACTCAAAGATAAAACACACTCAAAGATAAAACACGCTCAAAGATAAAACATATGCTCAAAGATAAAACACGCTCAAAGATAAAACACACTCAAAGATAAAACATACTCAAAGATAAAACATATGCTCAAAGATAAAACACGCTCAAAGATAAAACATATGCTCAAAGATAAAACACGCTCAAAGATAAAACACACTCAAAGATAAAACATATGCTCAAAGATAAAACACGCTCAAAGATAAAACACGCTCAAAGATAAAACACGCTCAAAGATAAAACACGCTCAAAGATAAAACACGCTCAAAGATAAAGCACACTCAAAGATAAAACATATGCTCAAAGATAAAACACGCTCAAAGATAAAACACGCTCAAAGATAAAACACGCTCAAAGATAAAACACGCTCAAAGATAAAACACGCTCAAAGATAAAACACGCTCAAAGATAAAACACATGCTCAAAGATAAAACACATGCTCAAAGATAAAACACGCTCAAAGATAAAACACACTCAAAGATAAAACATATGCTCAAAGATAAAACATATGCTCAAAGATAAAACATATGCTCAAAGATAAAACACGCTCAAAGATAAAACACGCTCAAAGATAAAACATGCTCAAAGATAAAACATATGCTCAAAGATAAAACATATGATCAAACATAAAACACGCTCAAAGATAAAAAATACGCTGAAAGATAAAACACGCTCAAAGATAAAACACGCTCAAAGATAAAACACGCTCAAAGATAAAACATATGCTCAAAGATAAAACACGCTCAAAGATAAAACACACTCAAAGATAAAACACACTCAAAGATAAAACATATGCTCAAAGATAAAACATATGCTCAAAGATAAAACATATGCTCAAAGATAAAACACACTCAAAGATAAAACACACTCAAAGATAAAACACACTCAAAGATAAAACATATGCTCAAAGATAAAACACACTCAAAGATAAAACACACTCAAAGATAAAACATATGCTCAAAGATAAAACACGCTCAAAGATAAAACATACTCAAAGATAAAACATACTCAAAGATAAAACATACTCAAAGATAAAACATATGCTCAAAGATAAAACACGCTCAAAGATAAAACATATGCTCAAAGATAAAACACACTCAAAGATAAAACACACTCAAAGATAAAACATATGCTCAAAGATAAAACACGCTCAAAGATAAAACACACTCAAAGATAAAACACGCTCAAAGATAAAACATATGCTCAAAGATAAAACATATGCTCAAAGATAAAACACACTCAAAGATAAAACACACTCAAAGATAAAACATATGCTCAAATATAAAACACGCTCAAAGATAAAACACGCTCAAAGATAAAACACACTCAAAGATAAAACATATGCTCAAAGATAAAACACGCTCAAAGATAAAACATATGCTCAAAGATAAAACATATGCTCAAAGATAAAACACACTCAAAGATAAAACACACTCAAAGATAAAACATATGCTCAAAGATAAAACACGCTCAAAGATAAAACACACTCAAAGATAAAACACACTCAAAGATAAAACACACTCAAAGATAAAACATATGCTCAAAGATAAAACACGCTCAAAGATAAAACATATGCTCAAAGATATAACACGCTCAAAGATAAAACATATGCTCAAAGATAAAACATATGCTCAAAGATAAAACACACTCAAAGATAAAACACACTCAAAGATAAAACATATGCTCAAAGATAAAACACGCTCAAAGATAAAACACGCTCAAAGATAAAACACACTCAAAGATAAAACATATGCTCAAAGATAAAACACGCTCAAAGATAAAACATATGCTCAAAGATAAAACACACTCAAAGATAAAACACACTCAAAGATAAAACATATGCTCAAAGATAAAACATATGCTCAAAGATAAAACATATGCTCAAAGATAAACCACACTCAAAGATAAAACACGCTCAAAGATAAAAACACGCTCAAAGATAAAACATATGCTCAAAGATAAAACATATGCTCAAAGATAAAACACACTCAAAGATAAAACATATGCTCAAAGATAAACCACACTCAAAGATAAAACACGCTCAAAGATAAAACATATGCTCAAAGATAAAACATATGCTCAAAGATAAAACACTCAAAGATAAAACATATGCTCAAAGATAAAACACGCTCAAAGATAAAACACGCTCAAAGATAAAACACGCTCAAAGATAAAACATATGCTCAAAGATAAAACATATGCTCAAAGATAAAACACACTCAAAGATAAAACATATGCTCAAAGATAAACCACACTCAAAGATAAAACACGCTCAAAGATAAAACATATGCTCAAAGATAAAACATATGCTCAAAGATAAAACACTCAAAGATAAAACATATGCTCAAAGATAAAACACGCTCAAAGATAAAACACGCTCAAAGATAAAACATATGCTCAAAGATAAAACACGCTCAAACACTCACAGACAACAATATACGCACACAGACAAAACATGCTCATATATAAAAACACATTGAGAGACACAAACTCTCACTGACAAAATGATACACTCACAAACAAAAACAAACACTCACAGACACATTTGCAGACAAAATCATAAGAACATTTAACACCTCCAAGCTAGAACATTCATCACGTTCAGCTAGTACATCCAACACCTTCAGCCACAACATCTAACACCTTCAGCTAAATGTTCCAACACCTTCCAACACCTTCAGCTAGAACATTCAACACCTTCAGCTAGAACATCCAACACCTTCAGCCACAACATCTAACACCTTCAGCTAGTACATCCAACAACCTCAGGCAGAACTTCCAACACCTTCAGCCACAACATCCAACACCTTCAGCCAGAACTTCCAACACCTTCTGCTAAATGTTCCAACACCTTCCAACACCTTCAGCTAGAACATCCAACACCTTCAGCCACAACATCTAACACCTTCAGGTAGTACATCCAACAACCTCAGGCAGAACTTCCAACACTTTCTGCTAGATGTTTCAACACATTCAGTTTAAATCATCTAACACCTTCAGCCAGAACATCCCTCACCTTCAGCTAAAACATCCAACACATTCAGCTTGAACTTCCAACATCTTTAGCCAGAATATCCAACACCTTAAGGTAGTATATCCAACACTTTCAGCTACTTTGAGTTACTTCTACTTTCTAGTTTGGATGTTCTAGTTAAAAGTGTTAGATGCAGTGACTGAAGCTTCCAAATGCTGTCAGTCAAAATGCTCCCTGTCATCTACAGCAGCTCTACCTTCATGGTAAACAACGCCGTGTCTAGTCCAGCAGCTGACAACTAACAGACTGCGCACTATGTCCAATGAGGCGGCTGCTGTAATTTCCACGTCATTTCCAGAGCGCAGGTAAAGTGGAGCTCTATATAATTGGGGCTCCATTTGTCGTCTGCGTCCCCGCAGTGCACTGGGATAAATATAGTTCACTGCAGGGGTGGAAGGTGACTCACCGATAATTGTCGGATGCAAAAAGCTTGCGGTAATTGGTTTCTGGGAGAACCATCCCGCACGGCTTTAAATCGAGTTAGAAACCAGATCCATCTCTGTAACGACTTTGCAGAGAAATGGAAAAATATTAACATATTGCCTGGGCGGCAGAAACCCTGAGCTCAGCCTTTATCCGTCATCCGGCTGCGCTGCTTTTAATGGACACGTTAATCAGACACACCAGACGCCACAAATTCAGCATTAATAGAACAGGAAATATCATTTATTCCAGTAATTAGCCGTTTGCATCCACCCACCCACCCACAGCTAAGGATGGAAGAAGCTAATGACTGGGCCTGTTTCCAGTTGTAGTGTGCTAGACCTGTCTGCTATAAACAGAAGGAGGACAAAGTCTACTGACTTGTGACAGACTTTATTTTTCCTCTACATTTTAAATTCAATTTTGTCGGAGTAGCACTTTTCACAGTAGGTGCTGTCACTAGGCTGTTTTTACAGCGCTCAGAGCTCCACGCTGCAAGAAAGCAGCATGAAAAAAAGGTGAAAACACAAACCATTCTGCCCTCACTAGCACAGCGCTGAGAGAAGAGTGCTCAGCTTCGGGCCGGCACGTCACTAACAACTATATAACGTATAGCTGCAAGTATTGGGATATTTATTCACCATACAGAAAGTAAATAGACAGAAGACAGTGAGCTTCACATTGTTAGGAGAATGCTTTCAATCTTTAAAAGAAACTGCTCCCACGTTTGGTTAACTGGTTTAGAATCAGCACATGGCATCCTTCCATCAATATAATCTGAATATTCAATTTATTTCCATGTAATTTGAATATTTCCTGCAGTTGAGGCCCACTTTAAAAACGTAATTAATTTTTACATGTAAAAAAACAGGCTGCTCTTACTGTTGCTTTAAGACTGGTATATGTAAATGAGCTCTGTTCTGATTGGCTGCCCTCGTTCAAAAAGCAATCCGGGCTGAAACACGACTTAGAACTTCAGCTTGCAATTGAACTTACATACATAAGTGCCAGCTACGATGTTAATTTGCGTCTAACAAACAGAGCTAACCTAAACTATTTGGGGACAATCTCTGTCTCTCTCTCTCTCTGTCTCTCTCTCTTTCCCTCTCTCTCTCTCTCTCTCTCTCTCTCTCTCTCTCTCTCTCTGTCTCTCTCTCTCTCCCTCTGTCTCTCTCTCTGTCTCTCTCTCTGTCTCTCTCTCTGTCTCTCTCTCTGTCTCTCTCTCTCTGTCTCTCTCTCTCTGTCTCTCTCTCTTTCCCTCTCTCTCTCTCTTCTTCTCTCTCTGTCTCTCTCTCTGTCTCTCTCTCTCTCTCTGTCTCTCTCTCTGTCTCTCTCTGTCTCTCTCTCTTTCCCTCTCTCTCTCTCTTCTTCTCTCTCTCTCTCTCTCTCTCTCTTCTTCTCTCTCTCTCTCTGTCTCTCTCTCTCTTGCTCTCTCTCTTTCTCTGTCTCTCTCTCTCTGTCTCTCTCTCTCTCTCTCTGTCTCTCTCTCTTTCCCTCTCTCTCTCTCTGTCTCTCTCTCTCTCTCTCTGTCTCTCTCTCTTTCCCTCTCTCTCTCTCTGTCTCTCTCTCTCTCTCTCTGTCTCTCTCTCTCTTTCCCTCTCTCTCTCTCTTCTTCTCTCTCTCTCTCTGTCTCTCTCTCTCTTGCTCTCTCTCTCTCTTTCTCTGTCTCTCTCTTTCTCTGTCTCTCTCTGTCTCTCTCTCTTCTTCTTCTCTCTCTCTGTCTCTCTCTGTCTCTCTCTCTTTCCCTCTCTCTGTCTCTTCTTCTCTCTCTCTCTCTTGCTCTCTCTGTCTCTCTCTCTCTCTCTTGCTCTCTCTCTCTCTCTCGGGCTGTTGATGCTCTGTAGGCTGCCCAGGTGTGCGTAGCAGGGGTCCTGCTAAGAGCAGCATGTGCAAACAGTGTTAGCCTGAGAAGCTGCCATTCAGAGCTGCTAGCGGTCAGGTGCTGCACACAGCCCCGTCATTCAGGCAGGACTGAGAGAAATCAGTGAGGAGGAGTGAGAGAAATCAGTGAGGAGGAGTGAGAGAAATCAGTGAGGAGGAGTGAGAGAAATCAGTGAGGAGGAGTGAGAGAAATCAGTGAGGAGGAGTGAGAGAAATCAGTGAGGAGGAGTGAGAGAAATCAAAAGCATGAAGCAATAACTGCCAGAGTAACGTTTAAGGGAAAAAGACTGCGTGTGTCTGCGTGTCTGACCTCCTTTAACTATGATCTTTACATTCACCTCTTCAGACTCCAACTGCTTCACCTGCCTCGCCACACACTGAGCTCTTCTCATGTTCATCATCAGCTCTAACAGTCACTGACCTTCATGGTTCTCCACTGTCATTCGCTCCTAACGGCAGCCACTGGTCTCACTGCTAACAGTGACTCGGATCTGTTTCTCAGTCTTACTCTGATTGGCCTCTATCATTGGTTCATCTAAACTGTCCAGTCACAGGCTGGTCTCTATGTCCTTTTCCCCCTTTACTCGATACTTTATATCAGGGCTCGGCAACCCAAATGTGAAGATGGGCGATTTTGTCCTTTCAATGAAAATCAAACCACTTTGGAAGCCACAACATTCATGTCCATTTTACCATCTTGGCTGTAAATATGTCTCAGTAGGAACTGATGCAACATCATAAAAATATCATGTAAACAAGAACGCGGACTTACTTTGCTCTGCTTTAAGCTTGGGCTCTTTTCTCGCATCTCTGGCACGAAACTTTTCCTCAAAAGTTGAACAGCTTCTTGTAAAATGTCTCTCAGCGTCCTTTTTACAATCGCTTCTCATTCGCCGGCTTCTTCTTCCAGTTTTCCCAAGCTGAATAAAGGATATAAATCCTCGAATTTCAGTCTCGGCAACCATGACAAAGTTGAAGTGAAGTTCCGATATTTGCTTTACCTGGTGTTTTTCCTCCTTTCATTTCTTGGAAAAGCCTCATCATGAAGCATCCACAGCTAAATGTAAAGGACAGCTGGCATTTTCAAAATACACAAAAAAGCTTTTGCTCCGACTGTAACATTATATAAGTATATGAACTTTTATTGCTAATTGTGGCGAGGAGCGGGGAGGCGGACGCATATGCTGAGATAAGTGACTTTTATTAGGGGCAAATCCAGGGTCATAGTCACAACGGTCCAGGGTCAAACAGCCAGCGCGGAGAGACGGAGGGACAGACTTAACAAAATGAAAACAGGATCAGTAAACAACGGAGGCCGGAAGAAACAAACCATATCAAACACTTCAAACAGTACAACCAGAGCAAGAAACAACAAAGACCAACACAGACCAAGGCAAACACAGGGCTTATATACACAAGGGCTAACAAGGGATCACAAGACACAGGTGGGAACAATCAGAGGCGGAGTCACGAAACAAGGGGGCAGGACAGAAAAATGGAACACATGGACAGGACAAAGGTAAACACAAGCACATGAGGAGACTGGGAGGGGCCAATCGTGACACTAATGCACTTAAATATGCTCTGTGATGGTTTGGCGACCTGTCCAGGTTGTATTCTGCCTTCTGCCCAATGACCGCTGGGATAGGCTCCAGCACCCCCACGACCCAGAAGGAGAAGCGGCTTAGAAGATGTGTGTGTGTGTGTGTGTGTGTGTGTGTGTGTGTGTGTGTGTGTGTGTGTGTGTGTGTGTGTGTGTACTTAAATACTTTAAGGTGTAGCTTGTGTAATCTCCATAGAAAAGCACTGACCAATCAAGTGGAGCAGCTGCACATGAGCCTAAGGTCACCATGTCTAATGCCAAGCATGGGCTAGAGGGGTATAAGGCCCCCCAGCATTGGGCTGTGGAGCAGTGGAACTGTGTTCTCTGGAGTGATGGAGCTCCATCCAGTATCTTTGGGATGAGTTGGAGTGACCCAGAACTGACCATCCAACATCAGTACCTGACCTCACTAATGCTCAACCAGATCCTCACAGCAATGTTCAACATCTAGTGTAAAGCGTTCCCAGAAGAGTCGAGGCTGTTCCTGCAGCACAGAGTCATTTTTAACACCTTCATTTCAGAAGAACTGCTACCACAAACATCTGGACATGCAGAGTAAATGGCTAAAATATCTGAATCTGAAAATGTTCTCGTTTTGACAGACTTGCTGTTTCCACTGTGGACATCCTGAAGGCTTCGCAGTACGACGTGATGCTACATTCGGGCCTTCACTTGATCTTAGGATTAAGCGTTGGACTCCTTTTATTTAGGTCAGCAGCCCTGTGGTACCCCTGCGCTGGATATTTCGGTGCTTTCATACTTCTAACTCCTTACCCTGAATGTGATTCACATATATTTGTATTCTGTGCTTCACTGAGGTTCTCTCGGGGTTTGTCTGTTTGCTCTTCTTTCTGTCCTCCTGTTGGTATTTGTGTTGGAGTGTAATTACCTGAGCTTCACCACAAGCATTTAAATGTACACGTGTCCTTGACAACCTGTGCTTATGAAAAAACAAAATACTTTGACTTTTTTGACTTTGATTCAACTATAAACAGCTAATTAACAAGCCCTTCCTGAGCTGAAGTGGTGCGGTGGAGTAGAAAAGCCTTAAAATGTGCAGGGCAGGGGCATCTAGGGCCAGGGCTGTTCTGAAGGTCCTGTAGACGAGCATGCATGCCAGGAGTAAGAGCTGCGAGAATCCAGCACCGAACTGCACACCAATCCTAGTCCTTAAAGTGCCGGACACACAGTAGAGTATTTGATGGAGGGAACAGTGGAAAAATGAATTTTAATCACCGACTTCTTTGTTCCGCCTTAGCATGCAAAGGAGATTTCCCTTCACAACGAAGAACACAGCGTGTTCTCCACACGGCTACAATACTCCAGGAGCTGCTGTGCACTGTGTGAGGCTGTGCCGAGCTCGTCGGTGGGCAGGCAGTAAGGAAGATCTGGCTCTCTGGATTACTGACTCGGTTCACCTGTTCTCTTTGTCCTGGGATCTGGTTAGGTTAGTTTATGAGCCTGGGCTTTAGTCATTCTTCCCGAGGTATTGCTTCCGTTTAGAGGTCCATTCAGACCTCATTTAAATCTCCAGAACCAGAGAGTGAAGTTATACCAGGGGTCTGCGGCTCCATCAGGGGGATGACTGTTCATCTCTCGGCTGAGTTAATGAGCTGATGTCTCCTTTCTCTTCCTGTGATAACAGAGTTATTTCTCATCTTAATGCAACACCATGGGATCCTTTACCCACCCTGACACGAAGAGCAGGTGGGCTTCTGTGCTTTTAAATGCTTTGAGTAAGTCCAGAACAGGGAGAGGAGCCGAGTATGAGATAAATATAAATGCATAAGGGTTGCAGCCTATTTTATCCACTTTGCCGAGGTAACGTTTTCTCTCTTCTAAAGCAAGGAGAGTCATTTTAGTCATCTTTCACCTCTAGTTACGTTCATGCGCAGCAACAAAGGCAGAAATTCAGCCCCAAATTTGGTGGCCACAACAGAAAAACCACGTGACTGAAACCCAAGGATATAATCTGATTTTCGACTCTGCCGTTTTGCCGGTCTCCTTTTGGTTTTGGTTGCCTGATCCTTTTCTTTTTGTATTTTGTCTTTGTTGGATTTGACCTTTGCCTGTTTACTGACGATGCCTTCGGGTCACAAACTGAATAGTAAAGCTTCTCGTGCTCTTTTCAGCCGCGAGTGTCTGACTGATTTTGTCCCATTCCAACATGCACAAAATAGAGTTATGGAATGACTGAAATTTGGGGATAAGAACATGCTGGAAACTCCTCCTCCTACCGATCTAACGCCTCACATCACTTTCCCTCTTCCGTGATGAAATTCTCGCAATCTCCACCACCACCCATCTCCTACCTGTTCCTCAGGCCTATTACAGTCCCACCTCACTTACAAGGGGAGCCCGGCCTTCTGGCTACAGGCAGGAGCCGCCCAGAACTCCAGCACAAGTTCTCAGAGTTCTCTCCCCTCCGTCAGTCACTCTTCCTTCACTAACACCACACGTCAAATGGATGGTCTGCAAAAACTAAACAGAGAGGAAGAAAACTGGAAAAGTAAAGAATTTAAAATAAAATACTAAAGGCTGGTGAATAAAGGGCGAAGTTCAGCCTTGTAGACACAAAACAAGGACCCATGAGGTCAAAACGGGAAAACAATATTGGCATTATTTACTATTTAAATCCCATTTGGTTGGTTCTGACTGCTGATAAACAAATGGACAGTGTTCCTCCAGAACTTCCAATCCTCTGTTTGGGTATTCAGGCGACTGAATGGCTGGTTTATGATCCTGATTGTACCCGTCCATCTTGTAGGTGGTCGTCCTCTTCCTCTTTTACCTTCAACCCTTCCAAGCAGAAAGGTCTGTTATTTTACACTAATTTCAGATTTACTTTGGATTATCTGACAATAATGCCACTGATATCTGGTGAAAAGCATCTAAAATGGGTATATATATATATATATATATATATATATATGTGTGTGTGTGTGTGTGTGTGTGTGTGTGTACATATATGCATACACCGTATCTCCCAAAAGTAAGCGCACCCCTCACGTTTCTGCAGATATGTTATTCTGTCTTTTGATGTGACGTCACTGTAGAACTGAAACTCTGATATAAGTTAAAGTGGTCAGTGTGCAGCTTGTACAGCAGAGCAGATTCACTGTCCTCTGAAAAGAACAACACACAGACATTAATGTCTAAACACCTGGCAGCACAAGTGAGTCCACCTCACAGTGGACGTGTTCAGATTGTGCCCAGTGTCAATATTTAGTGTGACCACCATTATTATCTAGCACTGCCTGAACCCTCTTGGGCCTGGAATTCCCCAGAGCTGCACAGGCTGCTACTGGAATCCTCTTCCACTCCTCCTTGATGACGTCACGGAGCTGGTGGACGATAGGCACCACAAACGTGGACCCTGGTGAGGCCTGTTCTGAGTGGAACCTGTGCTGGAAAACCGCTGTATGACCTTGGCCACCGTGGCCACCGTGCTACAGCTCAGTTTCAGGGTGTGAGACGTCTTCTTATAGCCTTGGCGTCTTTTGGAGAACAACCATTCTGTTCCTCACATCCTCAGAGAATTCTTTACCATGAGGTGCCACGTTAAATATCCAGTGTCATGTAACGTTAATATTTTGGAGATTTTCTTCCAATATACAATATATATATTCAGGCTTCATTGTACACACACACACACACACACACACACACACACACATATATATATATATATATATATATATATATAGTGAAGCCTGAAATTATTCATACCCCTGGCAAATTTTGACTGAAAGTTACTTTTATTCAACCAGCATTTTTTTTACCAGAAATGACACGGGCATCTCCCAGAAGATAATAAGACAATGTACAAGAGGCATCACTGTGGAAAAAAGTATTTCTCAGTTTTTATTTACATTTGAGCAAAAAGTGGCATGTCCAAAATTATTCACACCCTTTGCAAACTGTCACAGTTTGTGGGAAGATCCAAAGTTCTATACCATTCCAAACAGTCCAAGCTGTTCTAAAGCATCCTAATTACCCTGATTCACTGGGAACAGCTGCTTTAATCAACTCAACAGGTGAAAAACAGCAGCTCTCTGCAGTCGGTTAGTGGACAGTCAGGGCTAAGACAAAGGAGCTCACTAAGGACCTGCGGCTGCGCATTGTGGCTGCTCACAGTCAGGAAAGGGCTGTAAGGCCATATCTAAACGTTTGCAAGTTCCAGTGGCTACAGACGGTCCGCACTGTGGAAAATCTCAGAGGACGTGGTCAGAAGCCAAAAGTGATGGCCAGGAGGATAGATAAGATAAGATAAGATAAGATAAGATAAGATAAGATAAGATAAGATAAGATAAGATAAGATAAGATAATCCTTTATTAGTCGCACAACTGGGAAATTCACAATAGTGAGAGGTGAAAGAGAATCCGAGGATCACCACCAAGACCATCCTAGTGAATCTGGGCAGACAGTCCAACGGACACTGCACACTGCTGGGCTCCACGGCCACAGACCAAGGACGACGCCACTTCTCCAGAAAAGACATAATATGCCCGCTTGGCCTTTGCAAATGCTCATCTGAACAAAGAAGAAGACTTCTGGTCTTCTGTTTTATGGTCAGATGAAACTGAATTGAATTGTTTGGCCACAATGATGTGTCCTTCATCTGGCATAATAAAGGAGAAGCTTTCAACCCTAAGAACACCATCCCCACTGTCGAACATGGTGGTGGGAACCTAATGATTTGGGGGTGTTCTTCAGCCAATGGACCAGAGAACCTAATCACAGTAAACGGCACCATGAAAAGAGAGAAATGCATCAGGATTCTCAACAACAACATCAGGCAGTCTGCAGAGAAACTTGGCCTTGGGCACCAGTGGACATTTCAGCACGACAACGCCCCAAAACACACAGCCAAACAGTTAGTGGACAAGAACATTAACGTTGTGCAGCGGCCCAGCCAGAGTCCTGACTTGAATCCAATTGAGAATCTCTGGAGGGAGCTAAAGATCAGGGTGATGGCAAGGAGACCCTCCAACCTGAAAGAGTTGGAGCTAAAGACGAATGGGCAAAAATACCAGTGGAGACACGCAAAAAGCTGGTCAGCAGTTATAGGAAGCATTTGATTGCTGCAATAGCCAATAGAAGCTTTTCTATTGATTATTGAGAAGGGTGTGAATAATTTTGGACATGCCACTTTTTGTTCAAATGTAAATAAAAGCTGAGAAATACTTTTTTCCACAGTGATGCCTCTTGTACATCGTCTTATTATCTTCTAGGAGATGCCCGTGTCATTCCTGGTGAAAAAAAAAAAAATTGCTGGTTGAATAAAAGTAACTTTCAGTCAAAATTTGCCAGGGGTATGAATAATTTCGGGCTTCACTGTGTATATATATATATATATATATATATATATACACACCATGTCCATTCCAGTCAATACTCTTCTCCATTGCCTGCTTTCTGGTTATTGCAACCAACAACACAGTCACATGAAATGTGAGGATTTCTCCCACTCCAGCTTTAGAAGTGATAAATTTGATCCCGACTCACAGACAAAGCACTTCAGCCCAAACTAGCCAAAGGGGAACAGGCCTCTCCTGGTGATCCCAGCTGCTTTGAAGAAAAGTAAAGCAGAAAGCAGTGAGTTATAAATCTACTGCAGGTGTGTTTCTCTCAGTTTGGTTCATGTGCAGGTCTACAGGAAACCTGCAGATCAGCGCTGAGAGACAGCAGAGTGCTAGAAATATGATCTCCACCAGACCAACGGGAGCAAGAGAGAGACCCTCAGTCTGCTAGCCGTCTCCTGCTCTGTTGGCTGTGTGATTCAGCAGGAGAGAGAAAGAAGCTTAGGACATCAAAGAGTGATACCCCCCCCCCCCACACACACACACACACACACACACACAAACACTAATTCTCTTTCTCAATCTTTCTTCCTTCCCTCGTCCCTCCCTCTCTCTCTGTCTCTGTCTCCGTTGTTCTCCCCATCAGCCCTTTGCTGTTATCTTGCTCTGCTGGATAAGTGAGATTGCCCTTCAGATTGGGTAATGAAGCCACTTCATCAACGCCCTTTATGCCCGTCACACACACACACACTGAGACGGAGATAGAGATGGCGATGAGGAGGACGAACAGCCGCTTCCGAAGCAAACGTCCTTTTGTTTCCCCATATTTGTTCATTTCCACAGACGCTCCGGGGAACGCGTCCTCCAAAATCGCTGAGAAGGTCCTTGAGTCACTTCATGAAAGAGACACGGCAGCATCCCATAATGCCACAAACAAGAACAATCAGTGATCAGTAAGTATCAAAATAAAAGCCTTGTCTGCTTCAGTACGACTCCAAACAAAAAGACGTCGGCCTCACCGAACACGAAGTATGGCAACAAACGATGGGCTGAATGCTGAATGCAGGTTAAACCGTACGGCCCAATGAGGCATCGAGTAGTAGGACGCAGTAAACGTGTCACTGTGGATCGAAGACAAACTACACTAGCACTAAAAATACAGCGAAAAGGAACACTAGAACTAAGCATAGATGAAACAGTCGTGCCCCCGAGTTGTGGGGCAGTTGTGGGGCAGTTGTGGGCTGGAGGTTAGGGATCTGGCCCTGTGACCGGAAGGTCGCCGGTTCGATCCCCAGAGCCGACAATACGTGACTGAGGTGTCCTTGAGCAAGACACTTAACCCCCAACTGCTCCCCGGGCGCTGTGGATTGGACTGCCCAGGGCAAGTGTGCTCACTGCCCCCTAGTGTGTGTGTTCACTCGTGTGTATGTGGTGTTTATCATCACGGATGGGTTAAACGCAGAGGTGGAATTTTCCCCGTTTCTGGGTTTAAACAGCAGCAATAAAGCAACACATACAGCACCATTTGTAAGTCGCTCTAGATAAGAGCACATCAGTCCACTAGCTTGATAAGGTTGGCACCCTGCTGATTGTATGCCCCTGCTAGTCCCCTCTCGGACCACCCAGATTGTTTTCTGGTATACAAGGTCCAGTAGAGAAATGTTACAACAACAAAAAAAAAGTGACTAGGCCTATTATAATATGATTCAGCCAAAAATGCTGACACAGCTGGATTAAAATCACATACCACACTAATTTACAAAGTAAGTGAACTGACTAACACTAGAGCTAACCGTAGAAAGAAGAACTAAAATGATGCTCACAGCAAAATTATTGCTATCACTAGGGCCTAACACCTGACAGCAAGATAATAGTGGACCATTGTCAGCCCACTGATCGCAAAGCTGGCGGTCCAGTGGTCTTCTGCTCAGTGTTTTCTGGGCGGTCCATCGCTGGTTAAACAGAGTCTTGAGCAAAATTCCACTCATTTTCCACTCACAACCCACTTTACTTGTTTTTCCTTCCTTCTTTTCTTTAGTCACAGCTTGTAAACGAGTAGTTTAGTAAGTAATTTTAATCTAGCACGCACAGGGTCGGACACGTTTTCTATAAAACCATTTTAGGCCGAGTCATTTGTTTCATTCAGTTGTTCATAATATTTGTTTGGGTTTATTTTTCAGAAATGAAAGTCTGTTAATTTCAAATTTGGTGGTGAGGTGTAGCGGGTAACACCTCTGCCTTCTATGCTGTAGACTGGGGTTCAATCCATGCCTGGGTAAAACTGTCTACACTATACCAATAAGAGTCCTTGGGCAAGACTCCAAACACCACCTTCGCCACCTCTGGATAAGATCGTCAGCCAAATGTCATAAATGTGAGTGGAAAATTTGTTTGGGGAGATTAAAACTAGTAGAGCTTGTGTGCAGGACAGTAACCTGGGTGGTCCGGGGGCGGACCAGCAGTGCCGTAGAGTCAGCAGGGTGCCGACCTCATCAAGCCAGCAATGACAGCTATCACTAGGGCTAACAGTAGCATTACAACCAACTTTAGTGCAAACAGTCACAATATTGCTAATATTAGGATAACAGAATCCAATCCCACGTGAATTCTGATTTAGTGTGTTAGACTGTGTAATACGTTGTTATGTTAAATTAAGTCTGCATTTGAATCATGAGATGAAGTTTGGATCAGGTTGGGAAACATTTATGGGCCCATTTGTGGGTTTGATCTAAATATTTTGGCCTCATTAATGTGCTAATCCAAACTCCTGTAACCTTTTGGTCTGCTGGCTGTGGTGGACGAGTTGATCTGGAATTGTTCCCTCTGCCAGCTCTCTGTAGCACTTCAGTAAACCCCGACCAATGGGGAGCAGCACAGTCTGTGATTGAAACTTGGGGGAGGAGCCATATGGCCAAGGCTGGGATAACAGGGATACAAGAACTGACAAACTGAAGAATTGGAGAACTGAAGCGTACGGTGGCACAGATTGCACATGCACACACACACACACACACACACACACACACACACACACACAGGCACAGACTGCCAAAGCTCGGTCCAGAAAGAACTGGCAGATTCCACAGAGCCGTCAGATCCTGGAGAAACCCCCACTCTCACACTCCTCACACACAGCGCCTCCTAATTAACCTTCTCAATCAGCCCATCAGAGACCTAGAGGAGCAGGTGAGGGGTAAAAAGGGAGGGGTTAAACAGGAAGGTATTAGATTCAGGATTAATGGTGGGGTATTTATGTACAGTAAAAGCATGAGAAATACTGTCTGCAATATCAGTAAAAAATACCTCTGTCCTGAGTTTCTTGCTGCAGGATGAAAAAAATAATAATTCAGACTTATTATGTCAAAATAATGACTAATTTTCTGACCAATTTTAAAGATGCAGTGTGTAAGATTTTTTGACATTGCAGACTGCAACCAGCTGAATCTCCTCCCTCACCCCTCCCTTTCCAAGTGCGTAGTAGAGTGTCACGATTGCCTCCTCCCGGTCCTGTCCATGTGCTTTTGTTTTGGTTTTGGCCTGGTCCATGTGCTTTTGTTTTGGTTTTGGCCTGGTCCATGTGCTTTTGTTTTGGTTTTGGCCTGGTTCATGTCCTTTTGTTTTGGTTTTGGCCTGGTCCATGTGCTTTTGATTTGGTTTTGGCCTGGTCCATGTGCTTTTGATTTGGTTTTGGCCTGGTCCATGTGCTTTTGTTTTGGTTTTGGCCTGGTCCATGTGCTTTTGATTTGGTTTTGGCCTGGTCCATGTGCTTTTGTTTTGCTTCCTTCCCGGTCCTGGTACCTTGTTTCCAGACCCTGCCCTTGATTGTTTTCACCTGTTACCCTCTTGTTTACCACCTGTGTCTCGTTACCTGTCCCTGTATTTAAGCCCTGTGTTTTCCCTGGTCTCTCGCTGGTCTTTGTTTGAAGTGTTTTGTGTTGTGGTGTTTACGTCGTTCTTCCGGCCTCCATTGTGTGTTTATCCTGCGTTCCTCTTTGTCATGTCTGTCTCCCATTCCATCCGTGTTGGCTCTCTGATCCTGGACCATGTAGACCCCGATGGATTTGGGTTATGGATTTGCCCTTAATAAATCTCGCTTCTCTCAGCATGTGCGTCCGCCTCATCATCGCTCCCCGGCGTTACACCAAGGCTTGTTATTCAGAAACTACAGAGACTTCAGTGCAAACTGGCTGAGCTATTATTAGGTTATAGAAGTGTGTAATAAAACTTTGGGCCTGCCGGCGGTTCCTGGCCATTTCAGGGGTTACACATGTCCTAATGATGGAAAAGGAACAGAGAGAACAAATACCAAATCTATCAAAGCTGGATTTGAGTGCACTGAACTGTGTAAGAGGAAGTGATTACTACACATCCCTGAATGTGAATTATTATTATAGCTCTGAGTTTGTGAGAGGCTCCATATAAACAAATAAAGAGTGTTTATAATTGCCATAAATGAAGGCTGGGGTAGTTCGTGGGAGGTGGGCTTGCTGAGAGCGCCAGTAAGAACAGATTTTCTGAAATAATTTCTCACTTTTACACCCCCACAGAACTGTCACATACACTCTCTCTCTCTCTCTCTCTCTCTCTCTCTCTCTCTCTCTCTCTCTCTCCCTCCCTCTCTCTCTCTCCCTCTCTCTCTCTCTCTCTCTCTCTCTCTCTCTCTCTCCCTCCCTCTCTCTCTCTCCCTCTCTCTCTCTCTCTCTCTCTCTCTCTCTCTCTCCCTCCCTCTCTCTCTCTCTCTCTCCCTCCCCCTCTCTCTCTCCCTCTCTCTCTCTCCCTCTCTCTCTCTCTCTCTCTCTCTCTCCCTCCCTCTCTCTCTCTCCCTCTCTCTCTCTCTCTCTCTCTCTCTCTCTCTCCCTCCCTCTCTCTCTCTCTCTCTCTCTCTCTCTCTCTCTCTCTCTCTCTCTCTCTCAGTCTTCTCTACTGCTCCACTTACCCTAAATGTGTTCAATCAGCACTGGAGCCACCAGGCTAATGCAGCTAACAAGTAATGGAAGCATATTAGCATCAACAGTTGGTGCCGACCGCATGCCTAAATCTTTAATAGCCCTGATTATGTGGTTTCTGACATTGTGTGACTCACCGCCATCGATATACATGGACTCAAGTACATTAGCATGAAGCTAAAAGCAGTAGCAGCAGCCTGAATCCTAAATTCTGTCTGTATTTAGTCCATTTTTATAGGTAACAGTGAGTCATGCAGTGTCTGAAACCACATAATCAAGACGATCAGAGACACCGAACGCAGGCATGCAGTTAGAACCAGCCTAGACAGCGAGCATATATAGGTCCGCTGGCTTGATGAGGTCGGCAGCCCGCTGACTGTCTGCCACTGCTGGTCCACCCTCGGTTTATTCTAGTTTTATTCTCCTCCAACAGATTTTAGCACATAGAGTTTGATTTTAGAAAACAAACGGTAACACTTTACTGTAAGGCTACATGACACCTGCATAAGGTTGTCATTACAACTGACATAACCCTACATAACTGTTTATAAATGCTTGTTCCAATAAGCGTCATTCGCTACAAAGGTTACATTTGCCAGTTTTGATCAGGGATAGCTAAAGTAGCCTTTATGACAGATGACACCTGTTGTAATAAGCATTTATAAACAGTTATGGAGGGTTATGTCAGTTGTAATGACTTAAAGCTTATATAGGTGTCATGTAGCCTTTTGAACAGCGACTTATAGTAAAGTGTTAACAAACAATGACAAATATTACAAACAAGTAAGGGGAAAAAAATAATGACTAGACCTGATATTAAATGATTTTATGAAAAAATGATTTACAAAGTATAAATAAAGGAAACTAAATGATAGGATAACTAAAGTATGACTAAAGTGAGTGATTGTAAGTGGAGTTTTGTCTAATTCTCTGCTTAAACACTGGAAGGCTGCCCGGAAAACGCCAGTGGACCACCAGCTTTGTCATCAGCGGACCTCCTATTCTCTTGGGTAAAAAGTGCTAGATGAATTAGCCTTGTAGCTCAGCTCGGGTCCAACACCAAGGAAATGTAAGCTAAACTGTTCCTTTAAGGGCGAAGTTTATAATCATCTACCTAATTGAAATATGGAAACAGAGTCGTTCAGAGCGGTTTAGTGTGAAACGCTCTGTTCTAGATAAACTGACTGAGTCAGAGCTGCTCACAGTGGTGGTGATAGGAACCAGACGTCCCTCTAAAAGCTCCTCACAGAAAGTTCCTACAGGAACTGGTTCTGAATTCCCTGCCTGATGACTGAGACAGTGAGTATGTTTACAGGCACTCAATAATCCGATCATATTCAGATTTCCGCAGTTGCCTGATTATTCACATGGCCATGTAAACAGCACAGTCTGACTTCTTAGATTAGAGTAAGGTCTAAAAATCCGATTAAGAAATATGATGAAGAGAGGTTTATAGCTCAGTAATCAGATTTCCTAATGCATGTAAACTCTTACTCTGATTTCTTTCGGACTTCTCCGTCTGCGCAGGTGTTAATACAAACCACGGAACCAGAGATACGCAAGCAGCATTGACAGATGGCAGCAAGACTGTTTCAAAGTGACGCTGAAACCAAACACATGCAAGATGATGTTATGATCATATTTTGGGGAGAGTGGCGTGATGTTTCTAAAAAAACGCTGAGGCATGAGGTTTGAGTTTTATGTTTCATTTCCATCGAATTCTGTGAGTTTATTGGCTGGTTGCAAGGCAGAAATCCAATTACTGTCTGATTCATGTAGATGCAGATTTTTCACCGTTGTCTCATTAATCAAGTGCGTGTATACGTTTTGATCAGATTACTCACTAAATCAGATTTTCTGCAGTTATCAGATTACCAAGTGCATGTAAACGCACTCCTTGCTTGATGACGGTTTTGAGAAAATTTTGGCCTTAAACTCCATTCATTATTCCAGATTTTCCACTATTTTCCATCATTATCATTCCATATAAGCTCAGAAGACTCGTGTAGGTTCTCTGGTGGTTCTGGATGGTAAATAAAGTGTCTATATCTGTGTTGTAGTCATGGCGACGCCTGGTTCCCATCACCACCACTGTAAAGACGTCTGAACCGTTTCACACCAAACCGCTCAGAATCACTGAATTTATGCAGAAAGTGTGAAAAATCTTTTTTTTTATTACACCACGTCCGTGCAGCTGATGCATACCTACCTCCGCTGCACGTACAATCGCTTTCACACACTGTCGAGCTGAAATCGTCTCTTATGAAGGTGGTTTGGCAGGCGGTGCTGGTCCAGACCCGCCACACAGGATCCAGCTACATGAGCCAGAAAACCACAACCTGGACCAAACAGACACACACACAGTCCTACCTGGCAGAGATTTCCCTCTCTCCATCACTGGAGCTGACAGAGAGAGAGAGAGAGAGAGAGAGAGAGAGAGAGAGAGAGGAAGAGAGAGTGAGAGAGAGAGAGAGAGAGAGAGAGACAGAGAGAGAGAGAGAGAGAGAGAGAGAGAGAGAGAGACAGAGAGAGTGAGAGAGAGAGAGAGAGAGAGAGACAGAGAGAGAGAGAGAGAGAGAGAGAGAGAGAGAGAGAGAGAGAGAGAGAGAGAGAGAGAGAGAGAGGTGATGATGATGTAAGATGTTGAGTTTAGGGCATCTCTCCACAGTCAAGAACCCGTTTATGTGTAACGCTTTGGGATGTTTTTGTGTTGTTGTTGTTGTTGTTTGCCATTATGCAAATGAGTCTGAGGAGCTGATGCTTTCATCTTGCGTATCATTCATCACAGAGGGAGTTACGGATGATCTTAAAAAGTGGGAAAATTAACAAAAGGACGTGTTACCATCTGCGCATTGCTCTTCATGTAAAAGAAAAATGTATGTGTACTTTTATCAAGTCTCAATAGTTTATTTCACATGAGAAGTACATACATCTAACACTGGCTGTGTTTACATGCAAAGATATTTGCCAATCTAATTGAATGCATTTCGATTACAGATTCAGGCTGAGGTGTTTATTCTCACTCTACTCAACAATCTGATGAAAATCTTCGTTTACATGCTCACTA
The DNA here is from genome assembly GCF_015220715.1 of Pygocentrus nattereri. NCBI lineage: Eukaryota > Metazoa > Chordata > Actinopteri > Characiformes > Serrasalmidae > Pygocentrus > Pygocentrus nattereri. Next base: position 45,771,324 of record NC_051217.1, read on the forward strand.
CAAGTAATCCATCCAAAATGACATGCATGCGTGGAGAACCGCTTAGAGTAAACGTTACCATGACAACCAGCATCACGTGAGTCCAGTCAGAGTGAGATGAGCAGCAGTGAGCAGTGATTGTGTTTTTAACTGCTTTAAAATGACGTCAGACTCAGGAAAACGTCCTTCACACGTCCTTATTAAAGAAGGCCGAGAGGAAGACGTCGTGCTCTGAGACGCATAAGCTGGACGTCCGTCCCACCGCCGTCTTTTAAAGACCAGAGCATGAACTTCGTCTCCTCTGCAGACCAGTTTCTGCTCCGCCGTGTTGAACGGTATAAACTCTCACTGTGACGCGACGCTCATGCAGAACGGACTGAAACTTTCCGATAGGGAATGTAATCGGATACAGGCGTTTACACGGATATTATTCTTCTATTTAACGGATTATTTACAGGATTAATCTCCACGTTTTTTCTGATAGAAATTTTATTCTGAATGGTTTCAATTGGACTAGACTATTCCAAATAAGGCGTTTACGTGGATTCTATTCCGACTGACTCTAAATGTAGGTATTGTGATATAAACCGAGTCTGTTCTACAGTTTCTCATTAGACTGAATGAATAACCGACTCTAAATGTAGGTATTGTGATATAAACCGAGTCCGTTCTACAGTTTCTCATTAGACTGAATGAATAACCGGCTCTAAATGTAGGTATTGTGATATAAACCGAGTCTGTTCTACAGTTTCTCATTAGACTGAATGAATAACCGGCTCTAAATGTAGGTATTGTGATATAAACCGAGTCCGTTCTACAGTTTCTCATTAGACTGAATGAATAACCGACTCTAAATGTAGGTATTGTGATATAAACCGAGTCCGTTCTACAGTTTCTCATTAGACTGAATGAATAACCGGCTCTAAATGTAGGTATTGTGATATAAACCGAGTCCGTTCTACAGTTTCTCATTAGGCTGAATGAATAACCGGCTCTAAATGTAGGTATTGTGATATAAACCGAGTCCGTTCTACAGTTTCTCATTAGACTGAATGAATAACCGGCTCTAAATGTAGGTATTGTGATATAAACCGAGTCCGTTCTACAGTTTCTCATTAGACTGAATGAATAACCGACTCTAAATGTAGGTATTGTGATATAAACCGAGTCCGTTCTACAGTTTCTCATTAGACTGAATGAATAACCGACTCTAAATGTAGGTATTGTGATATAAACCGAGTCCGTTCTACAGTTTCTCATTAGGCTGAATGAATAACCGGCTCTAAATGTAGGTATTGTGATATAAACCGAGTCTGTTCTACAGTTTCTCATTAGGCTGAATGAATAACCGACTCTAAATGTAGGTATTGTGATATAAACCGAGTCCGTTCTACAGTTTCTCATTAGACTGAATGAATAACCGACTCTAAATGTAGGTATTGTGATATAAACCGAGTCCGTTCTACAGTTTCTCATTAGGCTGAATGAATAACCGACTCTAAATGTAGGTATTGTGATATAAACCGAGTCCGTTCTACAGTTTCTCATTAGACTGAATGAATAACCGACTCTAAATGTAGGTATTGTGATATAAACTGAGTCCGTTCTACAGTTTCTCATTAGGCTGAATGAATAACCGGCTCTAAATGTAGGTATTGTGATATAAACCGAGTCCGTTCTACAGTTTCTCATTAGGCTGAATGAATAACCGACTCTAAATGTAGGTATTGTGATATAAACCGTGTCTGTTCTACAGTTTCTCATTAGGCTGAATGAATAACCGGCTCTAAATGTAGGTATTGTGATATAAACCGAGTCCGTTCTACAGTTTCTCATTAGACTGAATGAATAACCGACTCTAAATGTAGGTATTGTGATATAAACCGAGTCTGTTCTACAGTTTCTCATTAGACTGAATGAATAACCAGCTCTAAATGTAGGTATTGTGATATAAACCGAGTCCGTTCTACAGTTTCTCATTAGACTGAATGAATAACCGACTCTAAATGTAGGTATTGTGATATAAACCGAGTCTGTTCTACAGTTTCTCATTAGACTGAATGAATAACCAGCTCTAAATGTAGGTATTGTGATATAAACCGAGTCTGTTCTACAGTTTCTCATTAGGCTGAATGAATAACCGGCTCTAAATGTAGGTATTGTGATATAAACCGAGTCCGTTCTACAGTTTCTCATTAGACTGAATGAATAACCGGCTCTAAATGTAGGTATTGTGATATAAACCGAGTCTGTTCTACAGTTTCTCATTAGGCTGAATGAATAACCGGCTCTAAATGTAGGTATTGTGATATAAACCGAGTCCGTTCTACAGTTTCTCATTAGACTGAATGAATAACCGACTCTAAATGTAGGTATTGTGATATAAACCGAGTCTGTTATCACTGTAAATTTTATCACAACAGCAGCTCTGAAGGAGCACATTTGTGGGCAGAGCCTGGAGATCCTGTATCCTCCACGCTCATCAGTAGTGGCGTTAGAAGGCTGAACTGTGGCTGTGGAGCATTTTGCTTGCTGCTTTCCTCCCTCAGATGTTTTTCTGGGCGTTTGGTGGTGAAGCTGACAGATTGCAGCTCCTGGTTGGTGTTGGAGATGAGAGGGTGGGTGGGGGGGAGCAGATGGTCTGTGTGAGGGACAAAGCGTGGTGTGCTAGCATGTGTGTGTTAGCATGGTGTAGTGTGTTAGCTTATGTGATGTTGGTCTCAGAACACACACCTCATCATCAGGAAGTCCCAGCAGCGACTGTACTTTCTGAGAAGGCTGAGGAAATTTGGCACGCCAGACAAAATTCTCAGCACCTTCTACAGGAGCACAATCGAGAGCGTTCTTACCAGCTCCATCACGGTCTGGTATGGAAACTGCACTGCTCAGGACAGGAAGGCCCTCCAGCGTGTGATCAAAACTGCACAGTCCATCTCAGGAGCAGCCGTCCCCTCACTACAGGACATTTATCACGCCAGGGTCAGTGTAAACACATTTAACCAGTTACTGACACAGTCTGATTTACTGCAGTTATCAGATTATTAAGTGTAAACACACTGAACCAGTTACTGACACAATCTGATTTACTGCAGTTATCAGATTATTAAGTGTAAACACACTGAACCAGTTACTGACACAGTCTGATTTTCTGCAGTTATCAGATTATTAAGTGTAAACACACTGAACCAGTTACTGACACAATCTGATTTTCTGCAGTTATCAGATTATTAAGTGTAAACACATTTAACCAGTTACTGACACAGTCTGATTTACTGTAGTTATCAGATTATTAAGTGTAAACATGCTGAACCAGTTACTGACACAGTCTGATTTACTGCAGTTATCAGATTATTAAGTGTAAACAAACTGAACCAGTTACTGACACAGTCTGATTTTCTGCAGTTATCAGATTATTAAGTGTAAACACATTTAACCAGTTACTGACACAATCTGATTTTCTGCAGTTATCAGATTATTAAGTGTAAACACACTGAACCAGTTACTGACACAGTCTGATTTACTGTAGTTATCAGATTATTAAGTGTAAACACACTGAACCAGTTACTGACACAGTCTGATTTACTGTAGTTATCAGATTATTAAGTGTAAACACACTGAACCAGTTACTGACACAGTCAGATTTACCGCAGTTATCAGATTATTAAGTGTAAACACACTGAACCAGTTACTGACACAATCTGATTTTCTGTAGTTATCAGATTATTAAGTGTAAACACACTGAACCAGTTACTGACACAGTCTGATTTACTGCAGTTATCAGATTATTAAGTGTAAACACACTGAACCAGTTACTGACACAGTCTGATTTTCTGCAGTTATCAGATTATTAAGTGTAAACACACTGAACCAGTTACTGACACAATCTGATTTACTGTAGTTATCAGATTATTAAGTGTAAACACACTGAACCAGTTACTGACACAGTCTGATTTACTGTAGTTATCAGATTATTAAGTGTAAACACACTGAACCAGTTACTGACACAGTCTGATTTTCTGCAGTTATCAGATTATTAAGTGTAAACACACTGAACCAGTTACTGACATTATCTGATTTTCTGCAGTTATCAGATTATTAAGTGTAAACCCACTGAACCAGTTACTGACACAATCTGATTTTCTGCAGTTATCAGATTATTAAGTGTAAACACACTGAACCAGTTACTGACACAGTCTGATTTTCTGCAGTTATCAGATTATTAAGTGTAAACACACTAAACCAGTTACTGACCCAATCTGATTTACTGTAGTTATCAGATTATTAAGTGTAAACACACTGAACCAGTTACTGACACAATCTGATTTACTGTAGTTATCAGATTATTAAGTGTAAACACACTGAACCAGTTACTGACACAGTCTGATTTACTGTAGTTATCAGATTATTAAGTGTAAACACACTGAACCAGTTACTGACACAGTCTGATTTTCTGCAGTTATCAGATTATTAAGTGTAAACACACTGAACCAGTTACTGACATTATCTGATTTTCTGCAGTTATCAGATTATTAAGTGTAAACCCACTGAACCAGTTACTGACACAGTCTGATTTTCTGTAGTTATCAGATTATTAAGTGTAAACACACTGAACCAGTTACTGACACAATCTGATTTACTGCAGTTATCAGATTATTAAGTGTAAACACGCTGAACCAGTTACTGACACAGTCTGATTTACTACAGTTATCAGATTATTAAGTGTAAACACACTAAACCAGTTACTGACCCAATCTGATTTACTGTAGTTATCAGATTATTAAGTGTAAACACACTGAACCAGTTACTGACACAGTCTGATTTTCTGCAGTTATCAGATTATTAAGTGTAAACACACTAAACCAGTTACTGACCCAATCTGATTTACTGTAGTTATCAGATTATTAAGTGTAAACACACTGAACCAGTTACTGACATTATCTGATTTACTGTAGTTATCAGATTATTAAGTATAAACACACTGAACCAGTTACTGACACAATCTGATTTTCTGCAGTTATCAGATTATTAAGTGTGAACACGCTGAACCGGTTACAGACACCATCTGATTTTCTGTAGTTATCAGATTATTAAGTGTAAACACACTGAACCAGTTACTGACACAATCTGATTTTCTGCAGTTATCAGATTATTAAGTGTAAACACACTGAACCAGTTACTGACATTATCTGATTTTCTGTAGTTATCAGATTATTAAGTGTAAACACGCTGAACCAGTTACTGCCACAGTCTGATTTACTGCAGTTATCAGATTATTAAGTATAAACACACTGAACCAGTTACTGACACAGTCTGATTTTCTGCAGTTATCAGATTATTAAGTGTAAACACACTGAACCAGTTACTGACACAGTCTGATTTTCTGCAGTTATCAGATTATTAAGTGTAAACACACTGAACCAGTTACTGACACAGTCTGATTTTCTGTAGTTATCAGATTATTAAGTGTAAACACACTGAACCAGTTACTGACATAATCTGATTTTCTGCAGTTATCAGATTATTAAGTGTAAACACACTGAACCAGTTACTGACACATTCTGATTTTCTGTAGTTATCAGATTATTAAGTGTAAACACATTGAACCAGTTACTGACACAGTCTGATTTTCTGCAGTTATCAGATTATTAAGTGTAAACACACTGAACCAGTTACTGACACAGTCTGATTTTCTGCAGTTATCAGATTATTAAGTGTAAACACACTGAACCAGTTACTGACACAGTCTGATTTTCTGTAGTTATCAGATTATTAAGTGTAAACACACTGAACCAGTTACTGACACAATCTGATTTACTGCAGTTATCAGATTATTAAGTGTAAACACACTTAACCAGTTACTGACACAGTCTGATTTACTGCAGTTATCAGATTATTAAGTGTAAACACACTGAACCAGTTACTGACACAATCTGATTTACTGCAGTTATCAGATTATTAAGTGTAAACACACTGAACCAGTGTTGGTGTGTTAGCACTATGTTTTAGCTCTGTTAGCATTAATATATGTTATTTTAAGCTGAGTGATGGAGGCAGAATCTCTGGCTGGCAGCCTGATGCTCATTCTCTTTCATTTTGGAGGTACGATGTCAAATAGAAGGCCAAGAAGGAGATGAACAATGACCTTGTGTCCAAACTCACATCAGATGAAATGTATTAGCATAAGCATATCAAGCTACTTTAACTGCCGGCTTATTATAGTTTTTTTTTTACTCACAATCTGGTATGTATGTTCTAAAATGTACCATGTGCATTACATGTATGTATGTCACACTGTGTCCACTCACTGTCCACTCTATTAAACACTCCTACCTTGTCGGTCCACCTTGTAGATGTAAAGTCAGAGACGACAGCTCATCTGCTGCTGCACAGTTTGTGTTGGTCATCCTCTAGTCCTTCATCAGTGGTCACAGGACGCTGCCCACAGGACACTGTTGGCTGGATATTTTTGGCTCTCAGTCCAGCAGCACTGCTGTCTGATCGACTCACACCAGCACAACACACACTAACACGCCACCACCATGTCAGTGTCACTGCAGTGCTGAGAATGAACCACCACCCAAATAATACCTACTCTTTGAGGATCCATGGAGGTCCTGACCACTGAAGAACAGGGTAACAGAGTATCAGAGAAATCGATGGACTACAGTCTGTAACTGTAGAACTACAAAGGGAAAGTATACGGTCAGTGGAGCTGTTAAGTGGACTATTAGTGTAGCTGGTAGGAGGTGGGCTTATTAAAGTGGCTGGTTGGTGTATATGTAAATACCCATATGTAATAACATCTTGCTCAACAGGCTCCATATTAACATTCGCTGAGCATTTTATTTGGAACTGCTGTTCACCCACTAGTTCATGTAATTATCTACTCAGCCAATCATGTGGCAGCAGTGCAGCGCATAAATCAGGCAGATTCAGGCAGCAGTTTCAGGGAATGTTCACATCGACCATCAGAATGAGGGGAAAATGTGACCTCAGTGATTTTGACTGTGGTGTGATTGTTGGTGTCAGACGGGCCGATCTGACTCGTTTTATAACTGCTGGCCTCCTGAGATTTTCACACTCAGCATCTGTAGAGTCACTCAGAATGGAGCAGTAAAGAAAGAACATCCAGTGAGTGTCAGGCCTGCTTGATGAGAGGGGTCGGTGGAGAATGTCCAGACTGGTTGGAGCTGAGGTGGACCTTGAGGTGGACGGCCTACAACAGCAGAAGATCATGTTGGGTTCCCCTTCTGCCAGCTAAGAACAGAAAGCTGAGGCTGCAGTGCGCGCAGGCTGACCCAAAACCAAGCCTGGTCTGATGGATCTTGTATGAGACCCACAGATGGTAGGGTCAGAATTTGACACCAACAGCATGAAGCCATGGACCCAACCTGCCTTGAGTCAGCGGTCCAGGCTGGTGGAGGTGGTGTAATGGGGTGGGGTAAGGCTTCTCAGCTGGTGTTGTTGCTGACCATGTCCATACCTTCATGGACACAATTTGCCATCTTCCAATGGCTACTTCCAGCATGATAATGCACCATGTCTCAAAACTAAATCTGCAGGAATTGTGTGATGTAATCATGTCCCTTTTCGGCACTACATAGAACCCTTTTTTAAGAAGATTCTGTATAAAACAATGCAAAGAACCCACTAATCATGCAAAGGGTTCTTTGAATGTTCGTGGTTCTATATGGAATCATTGTCTTTACCAAAGAACCCTTGAAGAACCATCATTTTTAAGTATGTTTCTGTGTGTGTGTGTGTGTGTGTGTGTGTGTGTGTGTGTGTGTGTGCAAGTATATATGTATATATGTGATTGCTCTGTCCATCTGTTTCTTTCTTCCCTCTCTTTTTTAAGCTCTCCCCATGCTTACCTTCCCTCCCTCCATCAATCTTCATTTCTCCCCCACCACCACAAACCCCTCCTGTTCGCCTCTACATCCATCCACCTGCCCACACACTGTTGCTCTTTTTGGCCGTTGCTGACCAACTGCTTTCATCCTCTCTCTCTCTCTCTCTCTCTCTCTCTCTCTGTCTCTCTCTGTCTCTCTCTCTCTCTCTCTCTCTCTCTGTCTCTCTCTCTCTCTCTCTCTCTCTCTCTCTCTCTCTCTATGAATACAGAACACAGGATCAGCTCTTGTATTTACTGTCTCAAAATACAAGCCTGTCGTTCTCCTGGAAATCAAATGACCACAGATACGTAACAAGCCTGGATTTACTGCCATCTCTCTTCATGCACGGTGCATTCGGCCCATCCAGACGCCTCTCGGCTCCTCAGTGAGTTTGTAGCAAATACATACATCACTGTAGAGCCGCTGTCGGCCGGGACGTGACGAGACTGGCACCGTCTTCCTATCGTCTCTCGCCTCCGAAGGCCTGACGCTCCGTCTGTTTGAAGAAATCTTCACCGCTCCTCAGAGATCAGTGGGAAATAATTCAGTGTAAATGTTTACGCCGCTCTGTGTTGATCTCAGAAAGATGTTCACTCTTGGCAGCATTCGACCATCAATAAACAGCGTGGTGAAGTATACTGACTGCCGCACGTTAAACAGAGAACATTGCGTAGCCTCGTGCGTAATAACGGCACAACATCACACTTACACTGAAAAAATATGTAGCTCTACAAGGGTTTTTCAGTCGAGACAATAGATCTATATAGAACCTTGAACACTCAAAAACAAACCCATTTGCATGCTTAAATAGCTAATTAGAGGTCAAACTAAATTACCTTCACAGTCAGTGATCTATCTAGAACCTCCACGGAATTGGTCTCAATTTAAATCAAAGCATGATTGGTTGGTTCCTCCGTCAATTCCTAATCAAGTTGTTAGTTAATCAAAGTGAAAGGCCTTCTGTTCAGCTCCTGAAGTCCTGACCAATGGGAGAGCACCTTGGCTGTATCTGCCTATATACCCCAGAGAGAACAATCCTGATTGTATCATTTTCTGTTGGGTGTTTTGAGGTTTTAACCACATTGTTTCCAACCAAAACAGTGAAAAAAGGGTTTTACTACAATACCTGCAAGATCCGTAATGATTCTATGAAATAGAAATGAACGAAATGTTCAGTCATGCGTTTTTAGTTCCCAGACAATATTATAATGCAATAATATAAAAACAAATACTGTCATTTTTTTTAGATCTGTTTATGATCTTTTCAAAGATCTAAAAAGTTTTCATGTGTTGTAATATTATTACAAACATCAGTAGTGCTTACTGTGCACTTCTTACATTGTTTTATTTTATGCTTGTTTTTTCACTGCTTTTAAATTATATTAGGTCTGCCACTGTACATGAAGCTGCAGTCTCAGTTGAGTATCACTGTGTAATTGAAAGGCTGAACTGAATTAAATCAGGGTGGTATGTATATACGGCTCATCTGATAAACTTTATGTATCTATGAACACAAATTAATTTGCCAACAAGAAAAAAAAACGTACAGCTAATCACATTATCACATTATTATCAAACGATGATAATCACACAGAACGCCTACAGACAAGCTCCTCCGAGGGTGAATGGATTTCCAGAAAGCAATTACGCCGAGTTCATTCTTTTCTTTCCACAGGAGTGGAAACGTTATAGCTGGCTGGCTGATTTTCTCATCATTAACGACATGTAATGGACAAACCTACTTAGAGAGAACATCACAGAGCTTCATTAGGCCACTTCCAACACCTAGACGAACACAGACCCACTGTCCTCTTAATTAGAAACACCCACCTTGTACTTCCACTCACTGGCCACTTTATTAGAAACACCCACCTTGTGCTTCCACTCACTGGCCACTTTACTAGAAACACCCACCTTGTGCTTCCACTAAATGGCCACTTTATTAGAAACACCCACCTTGTACTTCCACTCACTGGCCACTTTATTAGAAACACCCACCTTGTGCTTCCACTCACTGGCCACTTTATTAGAAACACCCACCTTGTGCTTCGACTCACTGGCCACTTTACTAGAAACACCCACCTTGTGTTTCCTCTCACTGGCCGCTTTATTAGAAACACCCACCTTGTACTTCCACTCACTGGCCACTTTATTAGAAACACCCACCTTGTGCTTCCACTCACTGGCCACTTTACTAGAAACACCCACCTTGTGCTTCCACTAAATGGCCACTTTATTAGAAACACCCACCTTGTACTTCCACTCACTGGCCACTTTATTAGAAACACCCACCTTGTGCTTCCACTCACTGGCCACTTTATTAGAAACACCCACCTTGTGCTTCGACTCACTGGCCACTTTACTAGAAACACCCACCTTGTGTTTCCTCTCACTGGCCGCTTTATTAGAAACACCCACCTTGTACTTCCACTCACTGGCCACTTTATTAGAAACACCCACCTTGTGCTTCCACTCACTGGCCACTTTACTAGAAACACCCACCTTGTGCTTCCACTCACTGGCCACTTTATTAGAAACACCCACCTTGTGCTTCCACTCACTGGCCACTTTATTAGAAACACCCACCTTGTGCTTCCACTCACTGGCCACTTTACTAGAAACACCCACCTTGTGTTTCCTCTCACTGGCCGCTTTATTAGAAACACCCACCTTGTACTTCCACTCACTGGCCACTTTATTAGAAACACCCACCTTGTGCTTCCACTCACTGGCCACTTTATTAGAAACACCCACCTTGTGCTTCCACTCACTGGCCACTTTACTAGAAACACCCACCTTGTGCTTCCACTAACTGGCCACTTTATTAGAAACACCCACCTTGTACTTCCACTCACTGGCCACTTTATTAGAAACACCCACCTTGTGCTTCCACTCACTGGCCACTTTATTAGAAACACCCACCTTGTGCTTCCACTCACTGGCCACTTTATTAGAAACACCCACCTTGACTAAAATCATCTACCTAACAGAAATGTGCACCAACAGATGAGCTACAGTCTCTAGCTGTGCACCAGCGAGGCGGAGCTACACGGGAGGCATTTCTGATAAATCTCATTATATAATAAACTTCGTAGAAGGAAGGAAAAATGCCTTACTCTCCATTATTGTAGCTTAGGGCCCATTTTTAGTGAAATCTTCATACAACGTAAAGGGTCATTCATTCTATAACAGACGCATATATGACGTATCAAGTCTCGTACGATATATGTTACATATCCATATCATCTGACTGCATGTTAATATCAAACAAATGTAGCTGCTCTGTCTTTCCTTTGTTTCCCTCTGGGAGCTCCTCCTGCCCCCATTACACTCGCTCACGATTACAGTCATAACCTTTCAGAAATATCTGACATTTACATTACAGTTCATATTTACATCCAACAGTCTGAATCCCCCCATGTTATTATGACATTTCATATGTGCTTGATGGATTCCCTTAAATATTTAATGAAGGCGCCGGAAGGGGGACTCGAGTCTCTTTGTCTGTGACGACTTTGACGGCTAATGCTAATATTCCTCCCTGCAGTCCGCACCAGGCTCCTCATTTATCAAATCTGCCCAAACGTCTCTCTAAATTCCAGCCACACATGGAACTCATCCTGTCTAGGAAGGGCAGGACGAAGGAGAGCGCTTGCGAGAGATGTTTTATTTCTCTGTTTGATTAGTTTTGATATGAAGCTAGCTGCACAGCTTATGCTCAGACTGAAGGGAATAAATTAGATCCGTAAACATCCGCTTTTTATCGCCAACCTGAAACGGGCTGGAGAAAAAACCAGACGCCCCCAGCCCCCGACAGCGTCGCTCTCGGGCTTTGTTTTTTACATCAGAAGAATATTTGGCGATGAAATTGATGAATTCCCACCGTCGTGCCCCCAGCAGTCTCCCCGGAGTTTATTAGTCTGTATGAGGCCACACAGAGGCCCAGTTAGTCAGTGTTTGACCAAGGCTGGGCCCACACCATGCGATATGTTACCTGATTTGCCTCTTGTGACAAATTTTACAATCTGAAGCGAATTTCCAGTTTGGGAGCTCAATCGGAAGTGACGGATGGTCCAGATGATGTGTAGTGTGAGAGGAGAAAAGAGTGAATCTTTAGTCCTCCGATCAGAGACCCTCAGATATCATCAAACATACTGCTATAGGCTAAATGGGTAGGGCTAAACTGCTGTAGGCTAAATGGGTGGGGCTAAACTGCTGTAGGCTGAATGGGTGGGGCTAAACTGGCATACACTAAATGGGTGGGGCTAATCCACTGCAGGCTAAATGGGTGGAGCTAAACTGGCATACGCTAAATGGGTGGGGCTAATCCACTGCAGGCTAAATGGGTGGAGCTAAACTGGCATATGCTAAATGGGTGGGGCTGAATGGGGGGCTAAATCTCTTTAGGGTGAACGGGTGGGGCTAAGATGCCGTAGGCCAAATGGGTGGGGCTAAGATGCCGTAGGCCAAATGGGTGCGGCTAAGATGCTGTAGGTTGAATTGATGGGATAAAACTACTACAGTCTGAACAGGTGTTGCAAAACTATGGCATCCTCAATAGAAGACGCCTAAATCCTGTAAAATTTATGGGCGGGGCTAAACTGCCTTAGGCCGAATGGGTGGGGCTAAGATGCCATAGGCTGCCACTGAAAAATTTGTTTTATTTTCCAAGACATCCTTTGAACCCATCCACTGGAAGTTCTGTAGGGAACCAAAAGTGATTCTTCTCTGATGTCACTCCAAAGAACCCTTTCGGCACCATTATGTTTAGAGTCTCCATTCTAGTTGTTATTTCAGTCACCAGTAGAAACCCGAGCCTTTCTCAACTCTCACGAATTCTCCTAATAGGTTTCCTAAAATAAACGTTCAAGCTTTCTGCGTAATTGTCCCGTTCTTCCATCCCTCGCTCCGTTCCTGGAAGCTGCTGTCATTAAGTCATTATGGATTCTGAGTAGAACTCTTCCTCCAATCCTTCAGCGCCAGCTGTGCGCTCCAGTAATGTGCAGAAATTAGCTTTCTCTCTTCATGAATTATTCCCCCTTTCTGCTCTGTCTTCCTCTCAGAGTTGGCCAGAAAAAGGGGAGATGAAATGATGAAATGAAAATGCTAAAAAAGAGTTTGCTAGCATCTGCTCTGCGCAAATGTTAGCTCCGCGAATGGAGACGTCACCTGCCCGTTCAGAGTTAACCCTTAACAGGCACAGTCATGGCACCAAAATCAAGCCATAGTTTTACCCGCATTATCTCAGACTCGAGGCTCATAGAAAACGGAAGAGAAACTGTGTGGGACTGTAACGCTGGGGGGCGATGATGAGGCGGACGACACACTGTATCAGGGGCAAATCCATAATCAGGGTCTAGACAGTCCAGGGTCAAAGAGCCAACACGGAGAGATGGAGGAACAGACGTGACTAAACACAAAAACAGAGGCTGGGAAAAATAACGGCGGCCAGACGATACACGACACCAAAGAGCACAATACAAAGACCAGCCAACTAACAGGGGAAAACACAGGCACAGGTTAACACTAGCATGACCGAGATATCAGGATCCTCAGGACGACACCCCTCCTTCTTGCCAGCAATTAGCAGGACCATAAGTCAACATTTACTATGTTAATTCACAGAGAAGCACTGAGGCAGCAGCTCTGTGGTGCATCCACAAAGCCTACTAGTAACACCTGCCTTTCTCTCCGTATGTCTGTAAATATATAAATATATAACACACTGATTGCTGTAAGTGTAATATCTCCATATCATTATCATCAGTAAATTTGATTTCCTACAGTAAATTAAAAATAAAAACGTTTTGCACCGCATGTATTAGTTTTATCATTTTATATATATATATATATATATATATATATATATATATATATATATATATATCATCATTATCATTATGAATACTGGTTTTGAATACAGTTATACAGGACTACGACATTTGCCAAAACCAAGTTGATAGTATTAGTGTTGTCTGCCGTCGTGTGATCCTTGCTGGCTGGCTGGTTCACTCCGACCGAGCCAGCAGTGAACGGCTGACTGAACGAAGTAAGAAAACGAAATTAAACACCGACGAGGAAATGTTGAAATGATGTTAAACTGAAACAAGGAAATACTCGGAGTGTGTTTTATTTACACAGCGAACAGTGGAAAGGCGCCAACTTCACCAAGAAACGGGCTGCAGTTTGTCTTCCGACGTCAATAGGTCAAAACAGCTGTCAATCAAAACGGGATCCAGCCTTTCGACTGGTCCTACTATCATCTTGCAGAAGCTCCGCGTCCAGACCCGCCCACCCACGGCTCCATTCACCCCCAGAGACGCTCAGCGTCCGGGGGCGGGACAAACACGTGGCGTTTATCCAATGAGCTGCGAGTTTTGGAGCAGTGGAAAACCCGCTCCATGCGGTCCCGCTGAAGGGAATAGACACTCAGCTTCTACGGGCGAATGCACTGACGCTGCGGGATAAGTAGCGGTGCTTCCAACGCATTCTCTATCATTACCAAGACAACAGGGATTAATCGCTTCACAGCAGGGGAGTGGGCTACATGGGGGCTGCTTCCCCTTATGAACATTTTCGTAGCTTTAATCATTCCAGTGTTAACAAGGCACAGGTGTTTAACAAGAAACAGGTGAGAACCAATCAAGGGCAGAGTCTAGAAACAAGGGGGCAGAACAGGGAAGAATCAAAACAAGGAAGCACGTGGAGGACTGACACACCAACGTCAGCAGGAAATCTGTCACGCAGTCATGCACGCCGTAAGACCCCTCATAAACAGGAGATGATAATCTCAACCTGAACAGCCAAGAGCTCCTTCATTTCGGAATCGAGCACAACAGTACGACAAACTCAAAATCTAAAAACACAGATGTTCTGCTGGTTGGGTAGATTTCTGAACATGTAGCACGTTTTGTAGGACATTTATTTTAACACTGAAGTAAAAACTGCATAAAATGTTGCATAAAAAGTAAAGAAATGCTTTTATTTTTTAAAAAGTTGCTTCTTACTGACGCATTGTTTCAGAGTTTATTGTGACATTTTTCAAAGAAATGATTTTCTCCAGAATAACTCCGATTCCTCACAAGGGAGCACTATTTAAGAAACATTTTAAGATGTGAAGCGAAACAGTTTCTTACCTAAAGGTGTAAATGTGATTTTTTAAAAATTCAGTCAGATTTTTTTCTTAAGAAAAAGACTGGAGACTGAACGCAGTAGGAACAGCAGGAACAGCAGGGGGCATCCAGAGGTTTTTAACATTTATAATATTACAGCTCAAAGCTAAACAGCCTTTGGGCTTTTTACACATCTTTGTTTATAAACATCTGCATTTGTTCTCTACTGCTTGAATTACCTGATGGACTATAAATACCATAAACACCTTGAACTGAACCTGCGTCACAGTGTAGTTTGATGTTGCACACAGCACACGTATCATTAAATCATGATTTGATTTGGGATCAATCACTGGGATGCCATAGTAATTGTTTGGCAACACGCTAGGAACCGCCTAGTAGCTGCTTAAGATGTGGAATGCCCTAGCAGCCACCTGGGATACCTTAGCAACAGCATAGCCACCTGTTGTACAATCCCTGATTTGACACATCATTGCACAGAGTTTCGATTTACATTTTGCACAGCATCCTAACTTATTTGGAAACAGGATTGCTGACTGTATAGCAAAGTTACAAGTACATATCTTAAGGCAAATTAATTGACAGAAATGTAAACAAATAATTACAGTGTAACATTTTATTCTCTTTCTGTTCAGAGAGTTATTAAAATATTAAATAGTGGTACATAAATTAACCAGTGATAACCAAGGACCTACTGTTGGAGGCCTCACAGAGTGAGAATGAGAAGTAGATCTGTGTAAAGCAGTGACGTCGGTTAGCGCATCGCGGTGAGGACGAGAGCTTAGTCTGTTAAACATGCTGACGATTGAGCGGCGTCTATAGCGACAACACGTTAGTATGAATATGCACTCGGTACAGTGTGAGGCAGGTAAACAAAGCCTATGATTGAATGGGGGAAAAGATCCAGTTCAGCATCAAAACGCTGCAAAATATACAGCCAGATAAGGATCAAACCCCCCACGTACCCCCCCCCCCCACCCCCCCATTAGACCACACAAAAACACAGATATATCATCTCCCATTAGAGGACAACAGCATGTCAACTCAGCCCAAACCTGTAAACAACAGAGAACAAATACACCCAGCAGACGCACAAATCACACAGTAAACACACATCGTCCCCCAGCGCGCACACACACACACACACACACACACACAAAACACAGTAACACAGCGAGACCAGAGAGAGGAAGAATACGATTCCAACGGGACCGTTCTCAGCCATACGGTGGACAGTCACCGGGGGCAGTGGTGTGATGAGTTTGAACTGGATTTCTGAGCTGTGTCTTCACAAAGAGGGAGAAACAGATACGGAAACATCCAGTTCGATGCACAGGCACGTTTGTGGCGCCCACATGGATCCTATGTGTGGATATACACCTCCACCTCTTGTCAGTGTAAACAGCCCAATGGAAGCAAGCTTTTTTAAGCTTTTATTTTCTGGCAGGAGTCGGACTTTGAATCAGTGTAAGTTATCAGATTATGGAGGTTCAACCAGGAGTGACTGAAGTTAATTCCTTCAAGGAAAATTCATATAAAGACCTGTTGACTAAGAAGCCAACTAGTAGCCACAGTGCGTTTGTGACTATCGCAATAGGCCCTTTGTCCACGTTTTTTCTGCTGGAAGTTCTCGTTGCAGCTGCTTCCGCTAAAGCAATAACAAAAAGAATGTTGATGTTTCAGTGGTTTGTCAGCTGATCATGAGTGGAGGAAAATGACTTTGTGCAATTAATAAAAGAATTGATGTTTAGCCAAGATGGTGCAGAGCATGGCAGCTCCCTTAACTTGTTTGTTTTCTGTTCATTTTGTTTTTATTTGTAACTATTTCTGCACTAAATGTTGCCAGCACATTTGTTTACGGCAGAAAAACGCTCACTGAAAACCAGACTTCGAGTTCCTGAACGCAGATCCTTTGGGAACCTCAAAGAAGCCCCATTCATCTGGGCCGACTGTCTGAGGAAACATTGTTGATGCAGGAAAAGAGGCAGGAGAGCCAGCAGCCTGGTCAGGCTGAGATGGTGTGCAAATCACCCCCACTCCCCAGCATACTACTAGCAAACATGCAGTCCCTGGACAACAAAATCAGCTAACTCAGGGCACGAATCTCTTTCCAGCAAGAAACACGGGACAGCTGTATAATCTGCCTCAGAGACCTGGCCATCAGTGGAGATTCCTAATGAGACCACTGAGCCCACGGGCTTCTCTGTGCACTGCGCGGACAGAACAAAGGACCTCTCCGGGAAGAGCAAAGGGGGATGTGAATGTTTTATGTGATCAGAGGAATCTATACTTCATCAAGTCTTTCTGCTCCCTGGACCTGGAATATCTAATCATCATGTGCAGACTGATGTGGCTACCTAGAGAGTTTTCAGGGCTCATGGTCACCGCCGTGAGCTGTTCAGGGCTGTTAACAGACAGGAGATCGTGTCCCCGGAGGCCACCTCCATTGTTGTTGGGGACTTCAACAAAGCGAACGTTAGGGAAGTTGCTCCAAAGCACTTCCAACACATCTCTCGCAGCATGCGAAGATCATGCACAGTGGACCACTGCTACTTCCCCTTCCATGAGGCATACAAAGCCCTCCCCAGACCTCCGTTTGGCAAATCGGATCATCTCTCTATTCTGCTCCTGCCCACCTATAGGCAGAAGCTGAAAAGGGCACCGCCCACCATCAGGGAGGTCCACTGCTGGTCAGACCAGTCGGATTCAGCACTTCAGGACTGGGAGATGTTCTGTGAGGCGTCGAACAATAACTTTGATGAATCTGCAGACTCAGTTACCAGGTTCATCAAAAAGTGTATGTAGAGGATGTTGTGCCCACTAAAACAGTCCGTGTTTAACCCAGTCAGAAGCCCTGACTCAGCTGTGAGGTCCGTGCTGCGCTGAACACGCGTACCACTGCTTTTAATTCAGGAAAGAGTATAAAAAGCCAGCTATGCTGTCTTTAAGGCCATAAGAGCAGCCAAACGCAAGTGCAGGGCTGAAGTGGAGTCACAGTTCAACAATGTTGTAACAACGTCGTAATAAAGTAGACAACGTTGTGGCGTTATCCTTTTCCACCCGGGTAAATGTGATGTGGCAATAAACGTGATTCGATTTGAACTGTGTCAGTATTTCAGCGCTGCTGACTAACGTTAATGTGCGGTTGATGCTTTAAAGTTGCTGCTGCAGCCGCTTTCAGAGCAACAGTTTTATTTTCTCCCCAGACGCTGGGGAGTAGATGGTCGCTGGAGCCAGTGTTTGTCTAAAACGTCTACAGTGGCACGGTGGACCCTGACGACCTGGCGCACCCCTGTGGGCATATGCATGTTTAGCTATTTTAGCTGTTTCAATGTCTCCAGCTAACGTGGCTAATCTGGCTTTTTGATTATTGTTATTTTCATATCTGTAGTTTTATCACTCTGAAGACGGTACTGTAATCTGATCGTTATGAAGGAGTTTTTCTATGAAGCGTTTATGTCCTTCAATTAGTTTGGACTCCCACGTTATCGTGTGTTTAGTTCTCCAACAGCTCTGGACACGTCCTCGAATTTTAGTCTGGCAACTATGACAAAGATAAAGTGACACACTCCTCTTCTCTTCTCTCCTCTTCTCTTCTCTCCTCTTCTCTTCTCTCCTCTTCTCTTCTCTTCTCTTCTCTTCTCTTCTCTCCTCTTCTCTTCTCTTCTCTCCTCTTCTCTTCTCTTCTCTTCTCTCCTCTCCTCTCCTCTCCTCTTCTCTTCTCTTCTCTTCTCTTCTCTCCTCTTCTCTTCTCTTCTCTTCTCTTCTCTCCTCTTCTCTTCTCTTCTCTCCTCTCCTCTTCTCTTCTCTTCTCTCCTCTCCTCTTCTCTTCTCTTCTCTTCTCTTCTCTTCTCTCCTCTTCTCTTCTCTTCTCTCCTCTTCTCTTCTCTTCTCTTCTCTTCTCTCCTCTTCTCTTCTCTTCTCTTCTCTTCTCTTCTCTCCTCTTCTCTTCTCTTCTCTCCTCTCCTCTTCTCTTCTCTCCTCTCCTCTCCTCTCCTCTTCTCTTCTCTTCTCTTCTCTCCTCTTCTCTTCTCTTCTCTTCTCTTCTCTCCTCTTCTCTTCTCTTCTCTTCTCTTCTCTCCTCTTCTCTTCTCTTCTCTCCTCTTCTCTTCTCTTCTCTTCTCTTCTCTCCTCTTCTCTACTCTTCTCTCCTCTCCTCTCCTCTCCTCTTCTCTCCTCTCCTCTCCTCTTCTCTTCTCTTCTCTTCTCTCCTCTTCTCTACTCTTCTCTCCTCTTCTCTTCTCTTCTCTCCTCTCCTCTCCTCTTCTCTTCTCTCCTCTCCTCTCCTCTTCTCTTCTCTACTCTTCTCTTCTCTTCTCTTCTCTTCTCTTCTCTACTCTTCTCTCCTCTTCTCTTCTCTTCTCTCCTCTCCTCTCCTCTTCTCTTCTCTCCTCTCCTCTTCTCTTCTCTTCTATCCTCTTCTCTCCTCTTCTCTTCTCTTCTCTTCTCACCTCTCCTCTTCTCTCCTCTCCTCTTCTCTTCTCTTCTCTCCTCTTCTCTTCTCTCCTCTTCTCTTCTCACCTCTCCTCTTCTCTTCTCTCCTCTCCTCTTCTCTTTTCTCCTCTTCTCTTCTCTTCTCTCCTCTTCTCTTCTCTTCTCTTCTCTCTTCTTCTCTACTCTTTTTCTCTTCTCGTCCTTTTTTTTATTCTCTTCTCTGCTCTCTTCTCTCCTCTTCTCTTCTCTTCTCTCCTCTTCTCTTCTCTCCTCTCCTCTTCTCTTCTCTCCTCTACTCTCCTCTTGTCTTCTCTCCTCTCCTCTACTCTCCTCTTCTCTTCTCTCCTCTTCTCTTTTTCTCTTCTCTTCCTTTTTTCTCTCCTCTTCTCTTTTTCTCTTCTCTTCCTTTTTTCTTTCCTCTTCTCTTTTTCTCTCCTCTTCCTTTTTTCTCTTCTCTTCTCTTTTTCTCTTCTCTTCTCTCCTCTCTTCTGTTCTCTTCTCTTCCTGTTTTCTCTTCTCTCTCTTCTCTTCACCTTTCTCTGGTGAGCTAAAGAGAAGTGAACAGCTACATTTCTGAGGTTAATAACTGTCTGTAAGACATCAGTAGAACTTGTTTACACACCTCCGTTTCCTGTGAAAAGGGCCTATTTCTTCAATCATCCAAACTTCATCAGTATGTAAGTACAGCAGTGCGGCGAGGAGGTTATGATACAAATATCAATCTTATTTCTCTTCTTTCTTGCAGCACAGATGTACACCGGACAATGACATACTGCACACCGGTGCCCGGGTGGACAGATGGGGTGTGTGTGTGTGTGTGTGGTTCAGATGGTCACTGGATGCTGATCTGCTCTGACCTTCAGTTTCCATCTCTGATGCACAGTGAGAGGCAGAGTTTTCTTCCGGTGTAGAGACACAGTGAATACGACTCTTATCAATTCAGTCAGGACACTAGCACGACAATAAAACATTACAGATAAACATAAAGTGCAGGTCTTCAAATCATCAGTGGTACAAACGAAGAAATGTGCCCAGAAAGATAAACAGAGCTGTAGGAGATTCTAAAATGACTGTAAAGCCATTGGCGTTAGAGTGATAATAAAACTAACCTGCAGAATTTAGCATATTTGAATAGAGGAGATTGAATCTAAAGCTGGATAAATTGACCAAATCTAAAATGTCATTTAATTCACTTCTTGTGAAAGTGATACAATTTTGGTGAGTATGATATTTAAATTTACACTGTATTATTTATTATTGAATGTAAAATAGCAAAAATATCACACACACACACACACACACACGCGCACACACACACACACACACACACACACACACACACACACACACACACACAGTATTATGACCCTCCTGTGTCTCAGGGCACAAAGTCCACTGAGACGGACTAGACAGGTGCTCCATGGCAACAGAGCAGGACCATGAGGACCATCCTCTCTCCTCCATCATCCATCCATCCTCTATAATGTGTTCTTTTATTATTCATCAAATGGTGGTGCCCATTAACGGTGGTGAACATTAACAGTGGTGTACATTAACGGTGGTACACATTAACGGTGGTACACATTAACGGTGGTGAACATTAACAGTGGTGAACATTAACAGTGGTGTACATTAACAGTGGTGCCCATTAACGGTGGTGAACATTAACAGTGGTGTACATTAACGGTGGTACACATTAACGGTGGTACACATTAACGGTGGTGAACATTAACAGTGGTGAACATTAACAGTGGTGTACATTAACAGTGGTACACATTAACGGTGGTACACATTAACGGTGGTGAACATTAACAGTGGTGAACATTAACGGTGGTGAACATTAACAGTGGTGAACATTGACAGTGGTGCACATTAACAGTGGTGAACATTAACAGTGGTGAACATTAACAGTGGTGAACATTAACAGTGGTGAACATTAACGGTGGTGAACATTAACAGTGGTGAACATTAACGGTGGTGAACATTAACAGTGGTGAACATTGACTTTCCCACATTGGGTGAAACTCTGATGTTGCTCTAGTTTAAACTCTGACATTTGAAGCCTGTAATGAGCTTATTGTGTTTTAGTGTTTCAGTAAATCCTTCAGTAAATACTTCAACTTGAAGCCTCAGTCTGAACCCTGGAGGAGGCTTTAGTCCAGTACGCTCCACTTTACTGAGAGCGGACTAATACAGCTTATGAGCTCTTATAATGTGTTATGAACACTACTTATAATGTCTTATGCTAACATTCATAATGTGCAGTTAAAGTGTGGCTATAATGTGTTATGCATTTTTATAAATATTTATAGCCATGGTTATGATGCCTTATGAATGCATTATAATATGTTATGAATGCGTTTATTGATGCTTACAAATGTGACATTCAGAGAAAATGTTACCATTCTGTTCTTCTTTTCTTCTCTTCTCTCTTCTCTACTTTTCTCCTCTCTTCTCTTCTTTTCTCTTCTATCCTCTTCTCTTCTCTTTGCTTCTCTCCTCTTCTCTTCTCTACTTTTCTCTTATCTCTTCTTTTCTCTTCTCTCCTCTCTTCTATCCTCCTCTCTTCTCTTGTCTTCTCTTCTCTACTTTTCTCTTATCTCTTCTTTTCTCTTCTCTCCTCTCTTCTATCCTCCTCTCTTCTCTACTTTTCTCTTCTATCCTCTTCTCTTCTCTTTGCTTTTCTTCTCTTCTCTGCTCTTCTATTCTCATCATCCCTGTCCCTTTTCTTCATCTTTCCTGTCCCTTTTTGCTTTCTACGCATTTCTTCTTTACTGTCCCTTCATCCCCTTTTCATCTCTTCTAATCCCTCATTTTGTTTTACCCTCTCTGTTCCTCTACTCTCCTCTCACCTTCTCTTCTTTTTTCTCCTCTCTTCTCTTCCTCTCCTCTCCTGTTTTTCATCCCTCTATCATTTCCAGTATGTATTATTCTAATCTGTGGATTTGATTATCATATTTTTCTTCTTCACAATCACTAAAATCCATCTGGTGAGTCGTCTGTCCATGTGTGTCTCTGTTCCTGTGTGTGTGTGTGTTTCCGGTCCAGTTCAGGTCCCCGGTGTGTTTCTAGGCTCTGTACCCTCATAAACACTGGGTCACTTTAATTAAAGGGTGAATGGACAGTGTCTCTGTGGGTCCTCCTCTCAGGCGACGGCTGCCCGCTGCACTGGCCGATCGGAAAAAAAAATAATAATCAAATCCTGGCAGAGGAAGCAGCAGCAGGTGGCCGAGTTAAAATTCAGAAATGAATCCGAACCCCATCGGCCTGCGGAGAACAGAGATGGAGGGCTCTCTGCGGACACTACAGCCATAAACACACACTCACATAAAAATGGAGAAGGAGAGAAAGAACAGAGAGAATGAGAGAGAGAGGAGGGAGACACAATAACTCAGCACAGGCACTCACACTGCAGCAGGGCCAAGTGACCATGATGGTTGACCATTCAAGGTCATATTTAGCCCATTTAGACCGACATTAAAGTGCAAGACCAGGGGGCTTCGTAGTGGGGCAACTGTCTAACAACTGAAACGTAATCACTGTGAAATTATTCCACTCACTGTGTTCAACAACTATGGCGATCCAGCTTATGTTGAAACTTTATCGCTTTGGGCTTTTGTGATCTTGTCTTGCTCAATTAAAAAGTTGCTGGCAACCAAACCAACAGCATCCGCTGTGGCAACGATCAGTCTTCGTTTAAGAGCTCTCATCGACTTGTCTAAACACTGTGACTGGCCATCGTACTGGTTAGTCTTTGGACTTTGATGATCGCTAATTGCAGTGTAGTTTGTAGCTCCTTTGGCTGTCAATCAGTCCCAAATTCCACAGAAATCAGCGTTAATTAACTTATCTACATTTTAAAAAGCTAATTTCACACAAATAACGATCGTTTGTACACATGAACCTTTTCCGCACATCGTGTCAAAGCTATTGAGGGAAGAAATCATTCATGCGAAAATGAAACCAACTTCACTTTCACAGTTTGGGACTTCTACACTCTTAAAACATGGTTCTTCATAGGTTCTTTTGTCCCGACAGTGATCGGTGTGAATGGAACCGTGATCACTAAAAGAACCATATGTATGCTTAAAGGGTTCTTTGCATCATGAAGTGTTGTATATGGTTCTACATAACACCAACAAGGCTTCTGCTACTGATCATGTCAAGCTAGAAACAATAGAAGACCCGTTTTTGGTTCTACCAGAGAAGCATATACACAATACCTGACCAACCACCCTGCTGGTCTAAGCTGGTCTGTGCTGGTTTGTGTTGGACCGGTGCTGGTTTTACTGGTTACCCAGCATGGCCACCTGGCTGAAAGCATACCAGCATCCAAAACAGCATATGTTGGTTCTGTTGGTCACATGCTGTGCTGTACTCTGGATAATATTAGCTACATAACTGTGTTGTTGTATTGCGGAGAAACTGTTAAGCAGCCGGCTCACATGCTGGCGAGCCAGTGAATTCCAGCTAAGTGATCTGTGAGGCTACATACATGGAATTGAGGCTACATACATGGAAACGCTTTATATGGTAAAACTTGCCATCTCATGCAACTTCACCTGCAACTTGCTTGAAACCTACATGAAACCACAATGCACTAGAACGGTGGCTTCACGTAGGTTTCAAGCAAGCGTTTCTAAAGATCCTCCTCTCAGGCGACGGCTGCTCACTGCACTGGCCTGCTAACATGCTACTGAGCCAGTTTGTTCCAGCTAAGTGATGTGTAAGGCTACATTCACTGAACCAAGGCACAACGATGGCTGCATTTTACTTATAGATAACGCTAGTCGCATATTTATTCATGATGAAAGGAGCCTAAAGCTGGCTTTACGTGGTGAAACCTTCATGCAACTTCATTTGCAACTTGCTTGAAACCAAAATTGTACAATATAAAGCATCCTGCAACTCATCTGAAACTTTGTGAAACAATTCCATGAAACAGCTTCGGCGAACGTTCAAACTAAAGCACTGGACAAGCAAATGAAAGCTGGTTGATTGGGCAGTCCAATAAGAGTGGACGGTCCAGTACTTGAAGTCCAGTACTTGATTGATATTCCAACCCTGCTGAGGTTCCTGAAAGCTGAGGTTCTGACGGAGTGTGCAGGCCGCGCAACTTCTTCAGGATGCAACGACTCTTTCATCGCATTTTTCACCGCAACCTCTCACGCACCATCACTCAGCCCGCATCAGCATCCTTTTCAAAGAGAAATGAGTCCATAAAAAGGAGACAGGACGCGAGGGGGGATGGGGTTGAATAAAGTGCCTCGCTGCGAGAGACACCGTCGTTTGTTTTTATGAAGGAATGCAAACGCAGGCAGGGCGGTTAGTCGTTAGTGGGCGGGGCATGACTAATTGATCTGTCTGTAATCTGATTAAATATCATCAATGTTTGATTGACCGGCTGTCGGAGCGGCTGGCGGCGGCTGAATGCACAAACGCGCAGCAGATCCGTCTCAGTCAGGACTGCAGTGAGTGTGTGGTGGGTAAACAGAGTGAGGGAGATAAAGGAGAGGAGCTGGATGGATTGTGGTGGGATGATGGACAGATAGAAGAATGATTGAGGGGCGAGGCATTTGTGTATGTGTGTGGCGGGAATGTCACTCTGTGTGAGTGAATGCGTATAACTATACATATATATGTGTGTTATAGGAGCAGGCGTTTCTTATAACACACAGACCTTATCTCTATAATGCAAAACCCAAAATCTGCTCGCTCTTCTCACACGAAAGAGTTTTGCTCTATGATGCATATTTAGAAATTAAGCAGCAAAAACATCCAGTTTTGAATTCATTGCTTTTGTGATGCAACAAAAACCAAGACATCTGACAAGACATACAGCAGTTTAGCTCCGCCCACTTACTTGATGGGCCACAGCCAATCAGAACAGAGCTCATTTGCATAAACCAGTCTTAAAGGCATGGTAACAAAGACGTCTATGTAATTACAAGGGATAAAGAGAGAGTCATGTAAAAACGAATTGTGACTCTCTTTGGTATATAATCTCACTCACTGTCTCACAGACTGTCTACATGACAGATTAGATAAGCTGTTAGTTTCAGTGTAGCTACTACTTACCTATCTAGCAAGCGGAAGGGAATGTTCGTCCATTCCCCACAGACATCTAAGATCATACAGGACTCACATCCGGAGTTATGAGCCTGTGAAGAGGGGCTGAGATACACGTCATCTGCCTCTCACCGTGTGGAGCTGCTGGATTCGTGTGTCCGTCTACATTCTGAGTGAAACTGACCGACGGACACTCAGGAGATCACTATGGACTGACCGGAATGAATATGGAATCAATCAAGTCAAATTTAATTGTAGCGCTTTTTACAACTGATGTTGTCACAAAGCAGCTTCACAGAATTCCAGTAAAGACAGAGTTTTAACATGAATGTAAACCCCCCAGGTGGGCAAGCCAGGGGCAACAGTGGCAAGGAGAACCTCCCTCAGAGCTGAAGAAACCTTGGGAGGAACCAGGCTCACCAGGGGGGACCCGTCCTCCTCTGATCAGACTACCTACAGAGTTATTATACTACTAATATTAATAGCAGTAATATTAGTAGTAGGAATAGCTGGGAGTCTATGATGTAGTATGATGAACGTCAATGTAGTTTTCCGGGCAGCTAGTCCAAGGCAGGTGGTGGTAGCTGGGGCGTGGGCAGCTGGTCTGAAGTGGGTAGCAGGAGAGCTCGACAGTCCAGCCGGACATGTGGCCAACACTCCACCTAAGCATGTAGATACGAGATGCATGATAATCAAACTGTAATAATTTAAATACATATGATGATGGACATTTAAGCAGCAATGATAGTTAAAAGGCCCGTTCCCAGCGCTAAAACTGTGCTACTTACACTTCAGTTGAAAGATGAGGATATTCTCTGTGTGTCCTCTAGAGGGCGCTGTTTTCTTGTGTTTCTCTACTTCTTGCTGTTGTTTATCTCCTCGTTTGCCCTCTCTCACAGCTGACCGCTAATGCTGATTCAATGCGCTCAGCCAGAAAACGAGGACTGACGAGAGCCATCGGTGCCGTACTACGACTACATGCACCTACTAGGGCCACTGGGCCAGCAAGCGGTCACCGGCACTCACCAAACTCTTGGCACCAGTCAAGAGTCAGTCAGACTGACCGACAGTCAGCTTGGTGTCCTGTCCTGTGCAAGCAGTGAAAGTAAACATTGCCTCTCTGGTTCGTCAGTTCAA
>NC_051217.1:45807967-45810467 GCF_015220715.1 Pygocentrus nattereri
CTCTTCTACATTTCTCCTCTTCTCATCCTTCCTTACTTTCATCCTTACAACCCTTCGTTTTCTCTCCCCCTTTCATCCTTACATCATTTTCTCCTCTTGTCTAAGCTGCCTCTCCTCTATTTCACTTGTCCTTTCATCCTTCTCTCCTCCTCTCCTCCTGTCCACTCCTCCACCCTTCTACTCTACTCCTCCTTTCATCCTTACGTTATCTTCTTCTCTTGTATAACCTCCTCTTCTCCTTTCCACTCCTCCAACCTTCTCCTTTTCTCCTCTCCTGGCCTGTACCCTTCTACTCCACCTTTACTATGCTCCTCTCCTTCTCCACCACTACTCCACCCTCACTCCTTCATCCCCCCTCCTCCTCTGCTCCTCTCATCCTTTTCTGCACTCCTGTCTTCCCTGCAATCTTTCCTTCACTGGTTTTCTTTCATTCATTCTCTCCTCCTTTTCACCCTCCTCATCCACTCTTATTTCTCTCCAGCTCTCCTCTCCTCATCTCTCTTTCTACTTTGAACTCCTCCTCTTCCTTTGCTCTCACCTCTCATCAGCCACTCCTCCTTTTCACTCCTCCTCTCCGTTTTCTTCTTTTTCTGTTCTCCTCTCCTCCACTCTGAATTCTCCAATCATCCTCCTTGTTTCTCCTCCTCCACTCTCACCCTCTTTCTTTGACATCTGAGTCCTTCTCTTCTTCTCTTACTATTCTTCTTCTCCTCAACTTCTTCCCTCTTCCTTTCTTCTCATCCTCCCCCTCCTCTCATCCACCACTACTCTCTTGCACTCTTCTATGTTTCTCCTCCTTTTTCTTTTCTTTCACTCACTCCTACTCTTGTTCTTTCCTCCACTCTTTCCTTTCTTCCATCCACTTCTCCTGTTCTTTGCTCCTATATGCTGTCCTTCTCTCCCTTCCTCTCCTCTTCTATCCTCTCTTTCTCTACTCTTCCTCTTCTCTGTTCTCCTCCTCTCTTCTCTTCCTCTCTGCTCCTCTTCTCCTCCTTTTCTCCAAGCCAGGGAAATTTAAATCATTGTAACTCGGTGAAAATAAGAGGAACCAACTTCAACCTTCGCTTTTTAATGTTGTCCCAGAGATGATGTCCAATGTCTGACCTTCGAAGCACTGCAGAAATGTTAGAATGAAGGGACAGGTCAGTAGAGGATGATGTGAACTTTCCAACGAGCCCTGGATCGCATTACTAGCGTTCAGGAAACAGGAGATACGGATCCTGGAATTTCACAAATTTGTATCCGACCTAGACGCCCCCTTAGCAGCCTGACTGAGACACTCACCTGCGGTGGTTCTCCAGAAAGCCAGAGAAATTTAGAGCATCGTGACTCGGAGAAAATGCCAGAAACCAACTTCTAACTTTACAGGATTACAGGGCTTTATGTGCTCATCTGGACTTTTATTGTGGTCTTCAATATCTGATATTCACAGCTGGATCAGTGGAGAAATGATAGAACAAAGCCAAACTCCACAGATCTGTAGGGCGAGATCCCAACCAGCCCTTCCCAACCAGCCCTGGATCGCATTGCTAGCCCTGAAGAAACCAGAGATGCTGACTGATATCTCCAGACTTCTCACCTGCTGTCTTCTCCGAGATATCCATGTTATTCCTGTCGTTATCACGTGGTCAGTCTGTGAACTCCTCATGTCCTTCACTCCTCCTCTTACGCTCTCCTCTGTACTGATGAACCTAAATCATGTTACAGCCTGAGCAGTAAGTCTTGTTTCTAAGCTCCTTTTCTTCATCTGTTTGGAAGGAATTGGTTCCTTTCCCTTTCTAGTTACTGAGAAAAAGGTGGAGACGGGGAACCCCCATCAGGATATAGCGCCGTTAAATCGTATTTCATTTCAGCGCTGGCATTAAAGTTGCATGTTCTGGAGGTTTGGTTCGTTATTTACTTTGCTTAGTTTCTCTAAACAGAACATAAATGTCAGGTGTTTGCGGCCGAGCCTGTGGGGCACATACACACCAGTGCAGCTGCTGGACTGAGGACTCGTTTATCTACAGCGGCTGCAGAAACGCTGACAGCTAATCTCAATACTGAATGAGGCCTGTCCAACACACACACACACACACACACACACACACACACACACACATCCGCAGCTGATGGTGGGAGAGAACTCATTAACCGGAGGGACTGAGGCAGGAGCAGGAATAGAAACAGGAAGTTTCACAAATTTGAAGTGAGTTTCTAAAAAGTCAGAAAAAGAAAATGTGAAGTTTCCATCAAATATCAGAACCAAATGAAGACGGTGTTAAACATGAATGTGTGATTATGTGTGAGTCTGGAAGGATGTAGGACTATGGAAGAGTGTTAGTGTAGAAGTATGTAAGTGTAGCTTAAACTGTGGATGTATGTAAGTGAGTATGTGTGTAAGTAAACATGTACACGCCTACATGAGAAAGTATGTATGTGAATGACTGTGTATACTGTATATACATCCATAAGAGTAGGTGCATAATGTACATAAGTGAGTATGTAATTAAGTATGTAA
>NC_051217.1:45815467-45822967 GCF_015220715.1 Pygocentrus nattereri
TCTAAGAGAGGTGTGTTTCATTGCTGATCACAAGCACAATAAAAACAAACAGCGTCATTCTTGTTTTTCTGAACAAAGCAGCTGTGGGAAAAAAATTCCCAATGAAATGACCAACAGAAACGCTCCAACACTGCTTGGAATCGGTTCTGTTTACATCAACTTTCATTAAAAGTAAGGAATGTTTTTACCATCTTCTGTAAGGTAACCATGCTGGAGACATGGGTCTCCAAAATCAAGTCAAGTTAAAGTTTATTTATATAGTGCTTTTTACAAGGTGTCTTCACAAAGCAGCTCTACAGAAAATCCAGATCTGAGCTCCAGTGAGCGTCGCCAAGGGCTACAGCGGCAAGGAAAACTCCCTCAGAGCAAGAGGGAAAAACCTTGGGCCTCGTTAACCAACTGTCCCTAAGAAGGAAACATCTTACAGTCGGCTTACACCGTTTTCACCAAGATTTTGACGTTCACCAATGTTTTCCTGTTTGGGGTTTGTTCACAGAAGAGAATCTACACACACTCAAGAGCACAAAGGTGAGAACAGTTCGTCACTTTAAGAACACGTCAAGAATCTGACGTAGACTTTTGCTTAGGCTCTTTCTCAAGAAGACATTGAAGAGCAAAGTTAGGGGGAAACCAGTGAATGAGGCCCAGGCTTTGTCCACACCAACAGCATTTTTGAAAATCTCTCCGTCCACACAACAATGCAAAAACACTCACATGGACATGCCAGCGCAGCAGAGAGGGATGATACCTGTCATTGGCCTCGAGAAGAACATCTGTAAGCATGTGCACAGCACAAAATATAGCATGTGAACCTAAAGTAAAGCTTTTCTAACAAATTGACGGAAACGTCACAAACACGGTAGGCTTTAATTTTCAGGCTGGCAGATGCTCCGTATTTCGATATTCCACACAGATTCAAAGTCTGATTCCTGCCAGAAAATAAAAGCTTAATAAAGTCAAAGCAGGATTACCACTTCTTTTCATGGGGCTGTTTAGATTGCTGTAGCTGCCTCCAGTCAAGTTGACACCACGTTTAAAAGAACTGAGTGTAACATTCAAACCTGAAAAAGTGAAGCTAATGTAATCACCAGCCAATTCCTGGATAAAAAGAAAAAACCTAACCTTTCTCAAAGACACATTAAAGAACAAACTTAGGAAGATATTGGTGGATAAAGCCCCTTGAGAGGAAACAAGAGTCAAAAGGAAGACCAGTCCTTCTCTGTTCAACAGAAAAATCAAACAACAACTCAATAAGAGCAACAAAAGAGAAGATTTTACAACTGATATGAAATACTGAAGATGGAGAAAAATAAAAAAGAAACCGGCCTCTTATTGAACAGAAGCGATTAGATTACCCACTGATAATGGATGTTTGATTGAGGCCGATCAGAGTCACACTGAGAAACAGATCGAAGAGAATCAGTCACTGCTAGCAGTGAGACCAGTGGCTGCCGTTAGGAGCGAATGACAGTGGAGAACCTGAACGTCAGTGACTGTTAGAGCTGATGATGAACATGAGAAGCAGTGTCTGTGATTAATTAGTTAGAAACTGGGCAGCAGCAGAATTGACTCACTAGGATACTGAAGGCCACATGAAGTTTGGAGGTCTGTAGTGATTGACTCTGCAGAAAGTCGGTGACCTCTGTGCACTATGCCCCTCAGCATCCGCTGACCGCTCTGTCATTTTACGTGGCCGACCACTTCGTGGCTGAGTTGCTGTCGTTCCCAATCGCTTCCACTTTGTTATAATCCCACTGACAGTGGACTGTGGAATATTTAGTAGTGAGGAAATTTCACGACTGGACTTGCTGCACAGGTGGCGTCCGATCACGGTACCACGCTGGAATTCACTGAGCTCCTGAGAGCGACCCATTCTTTCACTAATGTCTGTAGAAGCAGTCTGCAGGCCTAGGGGCTCGGCTTTATACACCTGTGGCCATGGAAGAGACTGGAACTCCTGGATTCAGTGATCTGGATGGGGGAGTGAAAACATCTGGAAATGTAGTGTACATGATATATACACTCATTGCCTGTATGTATGATATATATGATGTATACACTCCTGGAGTGCATATATTATACACCAATCAGACGTAACACTCTGACCACCTCCTTGTTTCTACACTCACTGTCCACTTCATCAGCTCCACTTACTGTATAGCTGCACTCTGTAGTTCTACAGTTACAGACTGTAGTCCATCTGTTTCTCTGATACTCTGTTACCCTGTTCTTCAGTGGTCAGGACCCCCATGGACCCTCACAGAGCAGGTACTGTTTGGGTGGTGGGTCATTCTCAGCACTGCAGTGACACTGACATGGTGGTGGTGTGTTAGTGTGTGTTGTGCTGGTCTGAGTGGATCAGACACAGCAGTGCTGCTGGAGTTTGTAACCCACTCAGTGTCACTGCTGGACTGAGAATAGTCCACCAACCAAAAATGTCCAGCCAACAGCGTCCTGTGACCACTGATGAAGCACTAGAGGATGACCAACACAAACTGTGCAGCAGCAGATGAGCTGTCGTCTCTGAGTGTCTAACAGATAAACTCAGAGCAACTGCGCAAAATCATACAATCACAAGTAATTATTTAATAGCTTGATACATGGTTTCATTATAGAACCTAATTATTAAACTTCCTTGTAATTATTTGCCAATATTGCTTACACAGCAGAAACCAGACTGAACAGCGAGACAGAGCGAGGGAAATACTGAGAGAATGATGAGTGACCACTTATGTAGCAGATGAGGCTGTAAACGGAAATGAAGGTAAAAATCAGCGTGTTTACTCCTCCTGTATGACACTGTAACTCCACACTGCTCTACTTCTGCCAAATCTGCAGGCAACGGGGTTTACCCTGCCACTCTATCCCATTATAAGCTCTCAGAGTAGCCCGTACAGGCCACTGTGGGTAAGCTCAGTCAGCACCTCCGGGACTGTGCGTGTGGAATCGTTGCCAGGACCTACAAATACAGCACAGCACTACAATCACTACCTTTATTAGTGTTGCTTTTCTGGAGTGTACAAATTTAATTATAGCCAACACTCAGGAGGAGCTTCAGCCAACACTGCAGCAACCTGGAGAGGGAGAGAGAGAGAGAGTTGCATTTCGGCAGTGCATAGAAATTTACCTAATCAGAGCCGCTCACAGTGGTGGTGATGGGAACCAGACGTCCCTCTAAAAGCTCCTACAGAAAGTTCCTACATGAGCCGGTTCTGAATTCACTGCCTGATGACTGAGACGCTGTTTTATGAGAGTTTAGAGAACTTCAACTCCATTCATGGTGGAGGGAGACATGCAGGGCGCTGTGCGGCAAAATAGTCCCCAAAGAAAACTCATTATTCCAGATTTTCCACTGTTTTCCATCATCAAAATTCCATACAAGCTCAGAAGACTCGTGTAGGTTCTCTGGTGGTTCTGGATAGTAAATAAAGTGTCTATATCTGTGTGGTAGTCATGGCGACGCCTGGTTCCCATCACCACCACTGTAAAGATGTCTGAACCAGTTCACATCAAACCCACTCAGAATCTCTCTGTTTACATCTCAAACCATAAAAATTGGTGGAATATAATCCCCCCCCCCCCCCCCCCCAATCATATCCAAATACTTTTACCTATCCTATAACATTTTCAGTCCCAAGACTACAGCTTAACACACCGTCCAGGGCAGATGATTTTTAATTTTATTGCATGCAGAATATGACTGATGATTAGGTTTATGTGTGCTCAGCTATTTTAGGGTTACAACTGAATTTATCTTTTTTTTGTTCAATTTTAGCGAGGAGGGGTCAGTATGTTGTGCTGTGTTCTTTTAAACAGGGTGTCAAACTGAGTGGAAAGGTCTAGCAGTAGGTCTGCTTTCACTTTATTATGCTTTTATTTTCTGGCAGGAATCAGACTTTGAATCTGTGTGGAATATGGAGTTACGGAGCGTCTGCCAGCCTGCAAATTAAAGCCTACTGTGTTTGTGATGTTTCCGTCACTTTGTTAGAAAAGCTCTGCTTCAAATTTGCACGGTATATTCTGTGCAGTGCACATGCTCACAGGCTTCTCAGGGCCTATGATGGTACTATACCCTCTATTGTGCTGGCATGTTCAAAGTGTTTTTGCATTGTGTGTATGGACAAAGACTTATATCCTCCTAAGTTTGGGCCTCATTCACCAACCGGTCTTAAGGAGAAATTTCTTTTTAAAACCCTCAGCTTATTTGGGATTTATTCTTAGGTAAGAACAGAATCCACACAACATCAAGAGCACAAAGGTAAGGACAGTTCTGTACTTTAAGAACTTAAATCTGATGTAGTCTTTTTCTTAAGACCTTTTTCAAAAACACATTTAAGAACAAACTTAGCAGGATATTGGAGAACCAGGCCCGTTGTTCTTAAATGTGTTCTTGTGGCTGCCAAATTTCTGTCTTCGTTTCTCAGCACGAACATAACTAGAAGTGAAAGATGGCCAAAATTACTTTTTTTACTTTGGAAGAGAAAAAAAATTGCACCTCAGCAAAGTCGATAAAATAGGCTGCAATCCTTATACATCTTCCCCCCGAATTCCTGGTCCCACTTGAACTGGCGGAAAGCCTGACATTTATATTTATCTCATACTCAGCTCCTCTCCCTGTTCTGGAGAGTTACTCAAAGCTTTTAAAAGCACACAAACCCAGCGGCTCTTCACTTCAGGGTGGGTAAAGGATCCCATGGTGTTGCACAAAGAGGAGAAAGAACTCTTTGTCATCACAGGAAGAGAAAGGAGACATCAGCTCATTAACACAGAGGAGATCAACTAATGTTATCAGCCAAGAGATGAACAGTCGTCCCCCTGATGAAGCCGCAGACCCCCGGTATAACTTCACTCTCTGTTTCTGATTTAAATGATGTTTGAATGGAGAAACATAAACGTTAAATATGGAATGGAAAACAACGTCGTTTTGACAGACGTGGTTCTGTAAGTTTGCTGGTGCAGTTCGCTCAGAGTTCAGCTCCAGTCCTGAAACCCCTGCCCTGCATAGCTGTGGTTTCCTGGTTAAAATTCCTGATATTATTAGCTAATTAATCCCTGAGCTGAACGAGACGTGAACAGCAGAGCGAAACACTGAACTATACAGTGCAAAGGCTCCAAACCTGGAGTGAAAACACTGAATTAAAGGTCTGAGTGTCTCTCGGCTTCCGTCACGTCTTGCAGGTGAATCATTCACAAAGCCCAGCGAATTGAAGGCACTGAGCAGCGCAGTCGCTCCCTGATTCGGCCCTCAAAACAGCAGCGACTATAGAGTGTGACGTCATGTGAAGCGAAAGGATAAAGTAACACTAAATGCAGTAATACATAAAATAACTGCCTTACATGTTGAAACAAAGTGGGCTGATTATACAAGCACTGCATCACAACCTGTTGGACAAAAGAAATCAATTTATTCCGATTAACAAAGGGAGAAAAGTGATTCCACAGAACCGTATCTATGAAAGAACACATCTGTGGGTGGAGTTTGGATCCATACAGTCACATGACACTTAGGGTCCAGCTCACTCTTTGGCTCTACAGCTTGCACTAATGTACATTAGACGGTGTAATCCAGGCTGGAAGTGAGCCGGCTTTAATGATGATATCAGCAGGAAAAGGGTGAAGCCCTTTCAGGGTTTCCTAAGTGGACTGATCAGTATTCCTTAAGGCGTTCCGCTCCCCACGCATAAATAATTCAGAGGAATCATTAAGCACGTCTGATGTATGGTAATATTGTGTTTGTTCAAGTATGAAAATATCAGGGTAATTACTCTTCAGAATAATTTGTTATTGATCTAAATCTGTGCAAGAACACGAACAGAAGCATGCTGCTAAATTTATGGTTATTATGATTATGGTAATAATAAGAGATAGAGGTCATTCTGCGCGGGCGTGTACATTGCAGAGCTCACATGTTCAAGTGCAGATATACACACACACACACACACATGCATTCACACAGTATTTCGGGGGTCCTGTGCTGTATGGCTGCTAACTCACTCACCGTAGCGCCGCTGATGCTGATGGTCTGGCTTATCAGTTGTTCTACTGTAGAGTCTCTGTTCTCGTGCGGTTCTGAGCTCTTCCTCACATTAACTGAGATCTTCCTCGTCTCCTTTTCAGTGTGAGAAATGAGGAACAGTCACTCTTTGTGCCAAACTCTTGAGAAACAAGGCAAGTTTTTCAGATTTGTTACAGTTTCTAGATTAGATTAAGATTAAGATTAAATTAAGATTAGATTAAGTGACCCTTATTAGTCCCAGGACGGGGACTAACCCATCAGTGCAGTTAAACACCACATACACACTAGTGAGCACACACACACTAGGGGGCAGTGAGCACACTTGCCCTGAGCGGTGGGCAGCCCTATCCGCAGCGCCCGGGGAGCAGTTGGGGGTTAGGTGTCTTGCTCAAGGCTCAAATGGTTCTTTGCATGTTTATGGTTCTATAGAGAATGATTGTCCTTACTAAAGAACTCTTGAAGAACTATCTGCAGCTGTTTGCTGGTGGGAGACAATTACAGGGCAGTAAATTGTACTTATCAATTCCATGACTGCCATCGATAATCAGCAACAAATCAATAAATCCTACTGCAATGTTACGTTTGATTTGCTTGCTGACGTTCAAATATTGTCATAAAACTTTATTCCTCAAGAATAATTCTGCTTATTTTACATTTAGGTTGAAAAGCATGGAAATTAATCTGTACATCCAACTAGAAAATGAAAATCAACGGTACGTTTGAAATGTGTAGTGCAATATGTCGCTGCTGTCGGAACAAAACCTCGTATCTCAGTTTTTGTCATTTTTTAGATTTGGACATAATTTAAAAATACCTGTGGTGCTTTACACTGTTTGTAAATTTCATGATGAAGGGACCAAAGTAAAGGGCTCAAAATTACTTGGAAAGACGTCTGGTACCATTGACTTACATTAAAAGTAAAGCAGATTTTTCGCTTCTCCTGTAAAGTTACCATTTTGGAGATACGAGATTTTGTTCCAACAACAGTGATAATTATCAAGTGTTCTGCTGTCACAATTGGCTCCTCCCACTCCTCCATGTGCTTTTGTTTACCTTTTAGTCCTGTCATGTGCTTTTGTTTTGGTTTTGGTCTGGTCCATGTGTTTCTTTGTTTTTCTTCCTGGTCCTGCCCCCTTGTTTCCAGACCCTGCCCTTGATTGTATCCGCCTGTGCTCATCACCTGTGTCTTGTAAACCCCCTTACTGTCTCTGTATTTAAGCCCTCTGTTTTTTCCTAGTTGTTTGCTGGTCTTTGTATTGTATTCTCGTGCTGTTTGAATTGTATTGTTTGACTTGTTTAGTAGTGTTTGAAGTGTTTGGTGTTTGTGTTTATCCCTGACCCTGGACCTTCTTGACCCTGAGTATGGATTTGCCCATAACAAATCTCGCTTGTTTTCCCACATGCGTCCGCCTCCTCATCGCTCCCAAACGTTACATCTGCAGTGAGAAACGTTTAACAGACTGATGTATGAAAGCACAGAGAGG
>NC_051217.1:45827967-45852967 GCF_015220715.1 Pygocentrus nattereri
GATAGTTTATTACAGTCTCATATACATACTATAACTAGGCATACATTAACAGCCACCTGGAATACCATAACAAGGCCTAGCAAAACCTTACCAACTACCTGGGTTACCATAGCAACAGCGTAATAACACCTTAGCAACCACGGGGAGGCTGTTATAGCTACAAAAGGGGCAACTCCATATTAATGACCATTGCTTTGAAACGAGATGTCCAAATACCACATATAGCCATGATGGTCAGCTTTCCTCATACTTTTGACCATACAGTGTATATGATTTATAATGTATATTTTAGCAATGGCAGCGACAGTGAAAGGTATGAGCGAAAAAGGTGAGCTAACTTAGCATTAGCATTTGTCTGTTCACCTAAAAGACTGGCTGCCTTTCTCTGTGCAAACTTCAAGCCACATCTGCAGTGATCTACTGTGCCTTTCTGTAGCCTTGTTGTCTTTACTTTAATGTAGTAATTGCTAAATGTTGTGACACCCTGAGAACCTGAACGGTGCTCGGAGTCATGGAGCGCTGTACCATGTGTATATATGTATATATAAACGTGTACCAGTGTGTATATATGAGGGATCAAAATCAATGATTTACAGGTGTTTAATTCTGTGAATCTGGAGTTACAGAAACTTCTTAAGCCTGAAATCTTATCTTATCTGCTTAGTCACCATGACAACTTCAGCATGGGCTGAATTCAGGAGGGTAGCTATTCCAGAATAACAGTTCCGAACTTTATAAGCTCATCATTAACTCCAGAGAAGAAAACCGAATTAGGGTCATTCTACAGAAACGTTCATTTTTGTGTCCCTAGCGTTTACGTGTATGTTACACTTAAACATGCATGTTAGGGCTAATATTGGTGTTAAAATCAATTATCTGGAATTCCACGCACCACAGAAGTGCTTGTCCCCACTGTCATGTGTGAAGGCTGAGGCCATATTTTGAAGAAAATAAACATGTTTTCTGCAAAATTTTAACTACGCTGACGTATACATGAGTATGGAATATATAAATTGATTGACATATAAAAACAAATGCCAAATAAATATAATAAAACATGTAATGAAAGCTGTGGTCCCCAGGAGTGTCACTGGTGTTACCGCATAACAAAAAAATTCTTATTCTGGAATAAAAGTCACGCCGATGATGTCACTCGACCTCCTTCGACCTGTTTTCTGAGGATCTATGGAGAAAAGCTCATGGTGGGTCCACTGTGTCTCTCAGTTCTCAGAGATCTTCTCATTCAGCTCATGATCTCATATGAGGCTTCTAGCTGTCGTCACTGGTGTGACCGACTTTATTCGGTAACACTATTTGAAGGCTACCTACATAAGGGCTTCATGACGCATTCATAAGCACTGAATAATGCGTTTATGAAGCACTACTTGAACATTTATTAAGTGCTTATGTCGGTTCTCGCAACCTGACATAAGATGTTTTATGAAATAAATGATATTGTACTGACATAATATGAATAAACGTTGAACATATTTACAGCATTAAACATTATACATAACTATATATGTCAGCATTCTTAAGACGACATTGTACTGATATTGGGTGAAATATGCCTGGAAACCACCCCCTCTTCCCTCCATGGCATGGATAAGATGATTGATGTAATTATGTATAGGGTTTAAAATGTTTAGTGCTGTAAATATGTTCAACGTTTATTCATATTATGTCAGTACAATATTATTTATTTCATGAAACATCTTATGTCAGGTTGCGAGAACCGACATAAGCACTTAATAAATGTTCAAGTAGTGCTTCATAAACACATTACTCAGCGCTTATGAATGCGTCATAAAGCCCTTATGTACGTAGCCTTCAAATAAAGTGTTACCCTTTATTCTGAGGTCACTGTGAAAAAATAGAAACACAAATGGATTAAATTCCAGATTTTATTGGACGTTCCATGAACATGTGGTTTGATGTTCTGTAGCAGCCGTTTTTGTAAAATGCATTTTTCATTAAAAACGTCTCTGGTGTTTCCTTTATTATGTGGATCAGTAACACCAGTGACACCCATGGATAGAGTGAAAAGCAGATCCAGACCCATCACACAAACATCCCAACTAGACTAAACCTCCTAAATCCTGTCCTGACTTTAGGATGAACCCCAGCAGGGTCCTGACTTCTGTTTAAGGTCCGTTTCTCTGGTTCTGAGGCGGCTGAGTCAGGCAGCGTAGTTCACTACCAGCATAATGAGCTCCGTTTATTCCTACTGTAAAACGCGGCTTTCACTGGGAGACGATTTTCTCTTCTAACTCTGCGT
The DNA here is from genome assembly GCF_015220715.1 of Pygocentrus nattereri. Lineage (NCBI taxonomy): Eukaryota > Metazoa > Chordata > Actinopteri > Characiformes > Serrasalmidae > Pygocentrus > Pygocentrus nattereri. Next base: position 45,830,246 of record NC_051217.1, read on the forward strand.
TTTAAACATCTCAGACGCTGCCGACTCGAACTCCACCGCCCCTCTGATCACCTTCCTGTGTTAATGTAGATGATGAAATATTACAGTGATGGTGGCGAATAATGAGGAGGCGGAGCTGAACGTGTGTCTGTTTATTAGGAGGAGGAACGTCAGCGCGCTCGGCTAAAGCGTTTGGGAAATGGAGACTGAAACTGGGGAGCGGCAACTCTGATAAACGGCAGGGGGAGCTCTGATAAACAGCAGGTGGAGACTGATAAACAGCAGGTGGAGACTGATAAACAGCAGGGAGCTCTCTGATGAACAGCAGGGGGCACTCTGATGAACAGCAGGGGGTGCTCTGATGAACAGCAGGGAGCACTCTGATGAACAGCGGGGGCACTCTGATGAACAGCAGGGGGTGCTCTGATGAATAGCAGGGGGTGCTCAGATAAACAGCAGGGGGCAGCTCTGATAAACAGCAGGGGGCGACTGATAAACAGCAAGTGGAGACTGATAAACAGCAGGTGGAGACTGATAAACAGCAGGGGGCGCTCTGATAAACAGCAGGGGGAGCTCTGATCCTTTTCAACCTATATTCAATTGAATACACTACAAAGATGAGATATTCAATGTTCAAACAGATAAACTTTGTTTTTTGCAAATATTCACTCATTTTGATGCCTGCAACACGTTCCAAAGAAGTTGGGACAGGGGCAACAAAAGACTGGGAAAGGCACTGCATTAAAAACCCACATAATTCTGTAACGGATATTCCCACATGGGCTCAGGAACACTTTGGAAAACCACTGTCAGTGAACTCAGTTCGTCGCTTCATCTACAAGTGCAGGTTAAAACTCTGCCATGCAAAGCGAAGCCACATATCAACACCACCCAGAAACGCCGCCGGCTTCTCTGGGCCGAGCTCATCTGAGATGGACTGACGCAGAGTGGAAAAGTGTCCTGTGGTCTGACGCGTCCACATTTCACACTGTTTCTGGAAATCATGGACGTCGTGTCCTCCGGGCCAAAGAGGAAAAGGACTGTCCGGATTGTTTTCAGCGCAAAGTTCAAAAGCCAGCATCTCTGATGGTGTGGGGGGGTGTTAGTGCCCATGGCAGGGGTAACCTGCACATCTGTGAAGGTCCCATTAATGCTGAAAGGTACATACAGGTTTTGGAGCAACATCTGCTGCCATCCAAGCAGCGTCTTTTTCAGGGACGTCCTGCTTATTTCAGCAAGACGATGCCAAGCCACATTCTGCACGTGTTACAACAGCGTGGCTTCGTAGTAAAAGAGTGCGGGTACTAGACTGGCCTGCCTGCAGTCCAGACCGTCTCCCATTGAAAATGTGTGGCTCATTATGAACCTCAAAATACGACGGCGGAGACCCCCGGACTGCTGAGCAGCTGAAGCTGGACATCAAGCAGGAATGGGAAAGAATTCCACCTACAAAGCTCCAACTATCAGTGTCCTCAGTTCCCAAACGCTTATTGAGTGTTAAAGGAAAGTGATGTAACACAGTGGGAAACACGCCCCTGTCCCAACTTCTCTGGAACGTGTTGCAGGCATCAAATTCAAAATGAGAACAATAAAGTTTATCCGTTTGAACATTAAATATCTCGTCTTTGTAGTGGATTCAATTGAATATCGGTTGAAGAGGATTTGCATCATCGTTTTCTGTTTTTATTTATGTTTTACACAACGTCCCAACTTCACTGGAATTGGGGTTGTACGATCAAACTTGCTTCTGTCATATGAATTTGTGAGAAATTAGTTTCTGTAAAACGGCTCCTGCTCTACAACAATACTAGCATTTCCTTCTGCTCACATATCTTCGTTTTGAGGGCATTTACATACACCTTCCTTCAAAACAATGGTTTTGAATTTTTGGATGCTGTACAATTTATCTAGAGTTGCGGCACCTTTAGCTCCAAAGGGAGAGGAGTGATTAACAGTAAGGCAGAACAGGAGCTGAGCCAGCACAACAGAATGAAATTAAAACCCAAAAAAGAAAACGATGATCTAAATGTTCACGACAGAAATAGAGCTGAGGAGAAAGAGAACCGGTGATGAACAGAACTAAAAGTGTCATCATCTGAAAGCACCAGTGCGTCCGTTCATGCAAATGTAAGTACAGGGAGATTCACTCGAAAGAGGCCCTGATAATTCTGCTGTAACTCCTGTAAGGGTGAAGTTATCTGAACCAAACAAATGCACTACATACCTTGACGTGTGTGTAATCGATTGCATTACATGTGATGCTGGAAGTGAATCTCCGTTTTCTGCCAGACACATGAAGGGGTATAGGGGGTACAGGGGGTCTGCACCTGGAAGTGGTAAACAGAGTTTAAACGTCGCAACAGCTGCCTACCTCACCGCTCCCACGCAGAGGCATCCTGACTTGTTTGAAGCTCCATACACAGAGGAGCACATTGCATGTTGTTTCGTTCAGATTGCTTCGTCCACGTGACAGTTATTACAGAATATTCGGGGCCTCTTTCGAGTGAATCCCCCCGTACCTTTGATGACGACCATGTGGGTTTGCCATCGACATGACATGACCAAAAATCCAAAAAGAATCGAAAGTTTTATTCCGTTCTCTAACTGCACTCACACTTTTGTAAAGCTGCATCTCATTAGATCTGCCCACTGGTTTTCTTTGTAATACTGCATTTAAAAAGAGTCCTGTTCCCCGTCTGTAATGTACAGGTTCACTGATTTAATGAATGCAGGTCTTCATTATGTGTTAGATTTATTTATTTATTCATTGTATTTAAATCACAACATCTAAAGAGTTTGTCTTTGTTTGCTCATTTGTAACTGTGAGGAAAAAGCCATATCATAATTATTATTAATTAAAGCCAGTGCTTTGTTCTTTTTTATCCTTATTACTTCCCAAACAACCACCTAGGTTTCCATAGCAATGGCCTAGCAACACATTAGCAACCCCCTGGGATACCATAGCAATGGCCTAGCAACACCTTAGCAACCACCCGGGTTTCCATAGCAATGGCCTAGCAACTCCTTAGCAACTACCTAGGTTTTAATAACAACAGCCTAGCAACACCTTAGCTACAACCTCGGTTTCCATAGCCATGGCTTAGAAACAACCTGGGTTTCCATAGCGATGGCCTAGCAAAACCTTAGCAACCACCCAGGATTCCATAGCAATGGCATAGCAGCACCTTAGCAACCACCTGGGATTCCATAGCAATGGCCTACCAACACTTTCACAGCACAAAGACTGGACATGGACAGGTGGACTGGTATGACATGATAGCTGGTCCTCAGAAAAAAAGGCCTAGATAGACAATGGGGGCGCTATGGAGCAAACAGATTCAAAATTCTTCATGATTTCTTTCTTGAAAGGGGAATTCTGTTGCTTTTTCAAAAGATCTGCATCGGTTTGGTGTTCTAGAGCAACTTACCAAGTCAGAACTGTTCACAGTGGTGGTGATAGGAACCAGACGTCCGCCTCTAAAAGCTCCTCACAGAAAGTTATTATGTTATTACATGATCTTTTCATAGAGGAGGGATACATGCAGGACAAAATAGCCCATCATCAACATTCCATATAAGCTCAGAAGACTCGTGTAGGTTCTCTGGTGGCTCTGGATGGTAAATAAAGTGTCTATATCTGTGTTGTAGTCATGGCGACGCCTGGTTCCCATCACCACCACTGTAAAGATGTCTGAACCGTTTCACACCGAACCCACTGAATCTCTCTGTTTACACCTCTCACACTGAGTTATGGGGGGATTTAAGAAACATATGGATCATTTAGCTCCACCTACTTTTTTCCCAAAAGCAGTTTATAACAACACAGCGGAAGCAGAATCTTCTCTGTCTGACTCACTTAAAGTCCCATTCTTTTCTGTATCCTTCTGTTTGTCCTCTTTTCTTTCTTTCCCTCCCAGCCTGTTTCTCTTTAAGCCTTCTTCTCTCTCTCTCTCTCTCTCTCTCGCTCTCTCTCTCTCTCTCACTCTCTCTCTGTAAGTGAGGGGACATGAATAAACGTGTTATGGAGCTTTCATGCTTATATCTCTCTCATGTGGTCTCTTTGCTCTCTTTGACTTACAGTAATCACCCAGTGGATTCAGTACACAAGCTTTTGTGTCCAAAACCACATTTAAAGGGGAAGCGATGAATACGCTGCCTACGGCTAATCAGCTTTGGGCCATGTGTATGTGCTTGTGCGTGTTTATATCTTTGTGAGGACCAGAAACATAAAAAAATATGAACATCATGTGGTTGTGGGGACATCTGGCTGGTCTCTACAACAACAAAAAAAAACTTTTCCCTCCAGAATGACCGCGGCTTTTATTAGAAAATGTAAAAGAGGCCGTTAAGATGTTAAAGGGCACATATCATGAAATTTCCCTCCCTTTTTCTAAAAGAATAAGTTTGAAGCGTTTAAAGATTCTAATAGTTTCGAAACACCCCATAATTCGCTTCCTAGGTCATGCAGATCATACAGAAAGCTTCTTTGAAACCATTATTTTGTGATGTCACAAAACTCAGAACATTTACACACAGTCTACAGACCATTCACACTGAAGTTATAAGGAGTGTTTCATCCTGGGCAGCTTTTTGAACGCATTGCAGCTAATCAGAGCAGAACTCATTTACATATGTTTGTCCTTAAGGCACAGTAATCAGAGCCTGTTTAACTGTAGAGATTATATATATATATATATATATATATATATATATATATATATATATATATATATATATGCATATATACCATCCGCCCGAAGACTGCTGGGATAGGCTCCAGCACCCCCCCGCGACCCTGACGGAGAAGCGGATTAGATGGATGGATGGATGGATGGATATATACCATAACAATAGCCTAGCAACATCTCAGCATCCACCTGAGAGATAACACTGCAGTTACTTAACAATGGCCTAGCATCACATTAGCAACTACCTGGGATACCATAGTAAAAGCCCAAAACCACCTTAGCAGCCATTTGGCATATCACAACAATGGCCTAGCAACACCTTAGCAACTACCTATGATACCATAGCAACACCTTAGCAACCACCTATGACACCATAGCAACACCTTAGCAACCACCTGGGATACCATAGCAACAGCCTAGAGTCACCTTAGCAGCCATCTGGGATACTGGGATATACTTAGTCAGACCACAGGACACTTTTCCACTTCCCCTCAGTCCATTTTAAATGAGCTCAGGCCCAGAGAAGGTGGCAGCGTTTCTGGATCCTGTTTATATTTGGTTTCTTCTTTGGGCCCAAAGATCACAGTCAGCAGATACTGTTTTTGGCCTTGTCCTTTACATACAGAAATTCCTCTGGATTATCTCAATATTTGAATGTTATTATGTACCGTAGACGATGAAAAGTAAACAGTCTTTGCTATTTTATGTTGAGAAATGTTATTCTTGAACTGTTGCTCTATTTGATTGGGCGGGAATGTGTTATTGCCGTCAAATTTAAAATAGGCACATATTTTTCAAAAAACTTTTTTTCAGTCTCAACATTTAATCTGTTGCCTTTGCTCTATTTTAAATTAAATATAGAAAGGAAATCATTTGCACATCGTGGCATTTTGTTTTTATTTACATTTTGCACAGCGTCCCAACTTTTTTGGAAATGGGGTTGTATACAGAACCAATGTCCTTCCTAAAGAACCCTCGAAGAACCATCTTTTTTTAAGAGTGAATGAATTTATGACTTCTTTATGACTTCTTTATGAAGTCCTGAGTGAGAAGAGAACAGTAGGGTATGTGCCCTTTAAAGTGAGAGCTGGAGCGCAGCAGCTCTTACGCTCTAACGGAAGCACATGGAACCGCTACAGCAGAGTTCGCGTGTGAGCCTCTGGCTTCTCTGCGTTCCCTCTTCGGCCTCTTAAACTGCAAATAAACAACAGCAGCATCAAACACGCAACCCACTGACCCAGATTTGCCAGCCGCTACCACTCCAATTACGCCCAAGTTTAAAAAAAGAGGAATAAACAAGACAGTTTCTCCAATTACCTTCTGTGTTAACAGGATTTCTTCATGTGCGCTTGAATACTACAAACAATTAGAGCAGTGGCCTTTGATGTAGGCGCAGCGCCGGATCAGAAGAAAACAGCGGCGATGCCGCCACGCTGCACCTGATTAGAGCGGGTTAAACACAGCTGGGGCAGAGCGTGCAGGGCAGGGATGCCAGGATGTGTGCTGAGTCTCTACATTTTCCATATTTCCCTCAACAACAACAACAACAATAACAAAAACAAGCCTGTTTTCAAGCTTTTGGTAAACACACTCTGGTGTGTGTGTGTTTTTCCACGATCGTCTGTATGAGTGTGTGTGCTGTGCTGCTCCAGAGGGGCAGCAGTGTAGAACTGAAAGGCACCTTTTGGGGTTCCTCAGCCTGTCACACTGGAACATAGTCTCCAGGGCCTCATTTATAAAGAACAGTTTTCTGAAGAACTTCAAAAAAGCTGGTTCCTTTCATGGTGACCCTACAGATTGGCGGACAATGTGTTGTATATAACACCAAAAGTGGTTCAAGCTTGTAACAACAGAAGAACCTTTTTTGGTGCTGTAAAGAACGTTTTTCAGAAAGGTGCAATATAGAACCATATACAACACATTGTCCATCGATTTGAAGAACCAGTTCACCATGAAAGACTACTGTTGCAGGTACAATTTAGCACAACAATACAACTAAAAAATGAAGACCAAACCTTTTGGTTAATAAAGGAACCTACTAGAATAAAAGAGGAACTTTGAGGAACCTCAAAAAGTCAAGGTGAATTACCCCTTTTGGCTTGTAAGAGTTTCTGAATGAATGAAGAGCAAAATTTCTTTTGGGATCAATAAAGTACCTATCTTGTTATCTATCTGAAGCTCTGAAGGGTTCTTGATGAAAACCACATGAGGTACTTTGAGGTTCCTGCAAGAGCCTGTACAATGTCAAAGGTTCCTCGAGGAACCTTGTTATGTTGGAATGTTTTGAGGCCCCAAAAATGTATTTTTTAAACCCTCCTCTAAAGGTTCTTCATAGAACCCGATCCTTATCTGTCTCATATCTAAATGCTCCGTTATCTTCATCACTGCTTTCCAAACCCGCTGCAGCAGCTTCAGCAGCTGGAAACTCACTGACGCCGTTGTTGGTGGTCTTTCACACTCGTGGTAGCAGGAGACGGACTCTACAACCCACACAAGTGGCTCAGGTAGTGCAGCTCATCCAGGATGGCACATCAATGTGAGCTGTGGCAAGAAGGTTTGCTGTGTCTGTCAGCGTAGTGTCCAGAGGCTGGAGGCGCTACCAGGAGACAGGCCAGTACACCAGGAGACGTGGAGGAGGCCGTAGGAGGGCAACAACCCAGCAGCAGGACCGCTACCTCCACCTTTGTGCAAGGAGGAACAGGAGGAGCTGCCAGAGCCCTGCAAAATGACCTCCAGCAGGCCACCAATGTGCATGTGTCTGCACAAACGGTTAGAAACGGACTCCATGAGGATGGTATGAGGGCCCGACGTCCACAGATGGGGGTTGTGCTCACAGCCCAACACCGTGCAGGACGCTTGGCATTTGCCAGAGAACACCAGGATTGGCAAATTCACCACTGGCGCCCTGTGATCTTCACAGATGAAAGCAGGTTCACACTGAGCACATGTGACAGACGTGACAGAGTCTGGAGACGCCGTGGAGAGCGATCTGCTGCCTGCAACATCCTTCAGCATGACCGGTTTGGCAGTGGGTCAGTAATGGTGTGGGAAAGGCATTTCTTTGGAGGGCCACTCAGCCCGCCATGTGCTCGCCAGAGGTAGCCTGACTGCCATTAGGTACCGAGATGAGATCCTCAGACCCCTTGTGAGACCATATGCTGGTGCGGTTGGCCCTGGGTTCCTCCTAATGCAGGACAATGCTAGACCTCATGTGGCTGGAGTGTGTCAGCAGTTCCTGCAAGATGAAGGCATTGAAGCTATGGACCGGCCCGCCCGTTCCCCAGACCTGAATCTGATTGAGCACATCTGGGACATCATGTCTCGCTCCATCCACCAACACCACGTTGCACCACAGACTGTCCAGGAGTTGGCGGATGCTTTAGTCCAGGTCTGGGAGGAGATCTCTCAGGAGACCATCCACCACATCATCAGGAGCTGCCCAGGCGTTGTAGGGAGGTCATACAGGCACGTGGAGGCCACACACAACACTGAGCCTCATTTTGACTTGTTTTAAGGACATCACATCAAAGTTGATCAGCCTGTCGTGTGTTTTTCACTTTAATTTTGTGTGTGACTCCAAATCCAGGCCTCCACTGGTTAATACATTTGATTTCTATTGATGTTTTTTGTGATTTTGTTGTCAGCACATTCAACTTTGTACAGAACAAAGTCTTCAATGAGAATTTCATTCATTCAGAGGAGTGAATTATGATGAGGATGAGTTATTGGAGTGTTCCCTTTATTTTTTTGAGCAGTGTACAAGTACACCGTGGAGTGAAATTACGTTCCTCCAAGGAGCAACACGGTGCAACAAGGAACAGAATAAGCAGTACAAAGTGCAACATGCAGACGTAAGTGTGCAAAAAAATGAGATTTGAAAGCGAGTGTAGAATGTGTGAGAGGGGGGCTTTCAGTTCAGTCATTGTGAGTTTAAGAACCTGATTGCTTGAGGAATAAGGCTGTTCCAGACTCTGGCAGTGGTGGCACGGATGCTCCGGTACCTTCTGTGGTGTGATATCCATGATGGAGACCCCGATGATCTTCTCAGCTGTCCTCACTATACGCTGTAGGGTCTTGCAGTCTGAGCCGGTGCAATTCCCAAACCAGGCGATGATGCAGCTGCTCAGGATGCTCTCCACAGTCCCCCTGTAGAACATTGTGAGGATGGGAGGGGGGAGATGAGCCTTCTTCAGTCTCCCGAGGAAGTAGAGGCACTGCTGGGCTCGCTTGGCTGTGGAGTTGGTGTTGTGGGACCAGGTGAGGTTCTCTGTGATGTGGACACCTAGGAAGTTGGTGCTCCTGACGATTTCCACAGCAGAGCCAGTGATGTTCAGTGGGGGGTGGTCACCTCACACTCTTCGGAAGTCAACAACCATCTCCTTAGTCTTGTCCGCATTCAGAGACAGGTTGTTGGATCTGCACCAGTCCGTTAGCCGCTGCAGTCACATGTAAAAATATAAACATTTAAAAATTCACACCATAAAAAAACTACATCTCAGCTTTGAGCTAATCCAGCTCCAGTAGCGCTAAACACACCAAGACAGTAAAATCAGATCCACTCTCCGCATGTGGTCAGTCTGTGTGTGTGGGCTGTGAATAGGAGCGCATGTTAATGCATGTGATGGTAACACAGTGAGTCGTTTCACACAGAGGTCACCTACAGGTCAGCAGCGGTCATCTCGCAGCAGCTAAAGATGCTAATTCCTGCAGGCTGCTGCGAACATCCTGCTGGATTACTGTAATCCAGGCTTGCAAAAAACAACACTCGCATCTGCAGACCCCCCAGTCGGTCAGACTCGGAGGAGAGCTTTAATAAGTTTGCAGCTAAGCAAAGTGCTCTGCTTCGGGAGCAACAAGTTTAGCATCATCATCATCATCATCATCATCATCATCACCCTTTCTGAGCCTTAGTGAAAAGTTTAGCACAAGAAGAAGAGCAGGATGGTGAAAATTCCTAAATGAGTCCCCAAATGTCCAGTCCAGCTGATCGGCTGAGATATGGTTTAACACTCAGCACATGATTCCCACCAGTGGCAAACCAAGACTACTAGCGCTGGGCCTTCAATTTGGGCTGTAAATGTCAAAAGTTGGTAAATAAATGAAAAAATCCACCAATATGGTAATGTTAACTTCTGCTAGCACCCCTATGGGATTCAAGTAGTACGTTAATGCTAAACTAGAACAACTTCACGTGAGCGTTTTTTGGTCAACTGATATTTAAGACTTGTAACAGACATTATCACATTTATGAGCTTGTATGTATCAGTTTTACAGTGACTCCTTCAGTAAAGAGTCCTGTCGCCACTCTTTTCATTCAACTAACCCAAATCTGCTTTGCCTGCAATTCATATTCAGTCAGTCACGTATCTAGAACTTCTAGAACTTTTTCTTACCAACCAAAAGGATTGGTTAATTCCTCTGTCACTTTCTAATGATGTTGGTAGTTAATCTAAAGGGTGAAGGCCTTCAGTTTAGCTACTGAAGTCCTAACCAATGAGAGAGCAGCTTGGCTATTTCTACATAGACACCGCAGAGAAAACAATCCTGATTGGATATTTTTCCCCCTAGTCAGAGTTAGGACTCTCCCAATCCCACCATACTACCAGGGCTACGAGGATAAAAGCAAGCACAGGCTTCTGTGATGTCACGAAAACCCAATTTGCATATATCCACCTATTCAGCCTTACGGCACTTTAGCTCCGCCCACACACGTGGAAGTGTTTCAGATTCAGATTCCTTTATTGATCCCAGGGGGAAATTGCAGTATTCTTCTGCCATGAATGAGACAGTCAATCAGAACGGAGCTTATTTGCATATATCAGTCTTAAAGGCACAGTAACAAAAACAGCCTGATCATAATCATAAACCTACACAAATGCTGTGCAAAATAAAGGTTATGGACCCTTTAAATATGCTTTGTTTTTTTTCTGATGCTGAAAATGAGTAACTAGAAATAGATATACACCAAAGGCTGATCTCTGATTGATGCACAGTCCTGTATAAATGAATAAATGCGGTAATATGTATAAAATTCTACAGCTGTGTTTGGCAGCGTGTTTATTTATCTGCATTGATTGATTATTTTGACATGTCATTCTTTTTTGTCTTGTTCGAAGCGATGTTGTATCTGGCTCTGTTTGACTCGTGATCTGCCACACTCTGACCTTCGGCTGTTTTTTTATTTATGAGACTTTATGAGATTTTATGCTGAAAGGCTGCCAGGTCAAGCGAAAATCTCCATACATGAATATGTGAGCATGGCTGAGGTTTAGCAGGTCACACTTTTACTGTAGATCCGTCTGTTCTGCTAATATAAAGCGCAGAAGCTCAGACGGAGTCACTGTACGCATGTTTAATAAACACAGCTCTGCATATCATTCTGTGATAATCTCAGTGAGGAAGCTGCTCACTGTGAGAGCTGAGATTCAGTCTAGTGTGTAAACCAGTGAAAAGGAAGTAATTAATCAGATCTCTGTGCTCAGCGTCATGTCCATATAAGGGAATCCAATCTAAGCCAGTTTTGGCTATGAGAAAAATGCATCTGGTGGACCCTCTGAGTGTCACTGGATCCTCAATAAATGTCTCAATACTAAATTAAAATACATACATACACGACACGACACGATACACGATATACACGACATTTCCAAAAGTATTCACTCCCCCATCCAGATCACTGAATCCAGGTGTTCGATCGATTATTAAAGTAATAAAAGCTACAGAGAGCCGTCTGTGCAGCTAGATGAATGTGTGCCTGAGGATTACAGCAAAACAAATTTGGTGAAAATGGTTTGAGTATTAAAGAAGTTGTGGCTGATTTCATCCTGAGACTCATCCAACAGCGGCAGACTCGCCTCAGAGAGAGAACAGCAGACAAGGCGGCATCTAGGAATGTATGTCTATGGGGTCACTCAACCTCTTTGACCTCTTTGAAATTTGAACTTGAGACTAGAGTGAGTAAGTGAGACTTGTTGATGATGATCGTAGAGGTGTTGGAGAAGCTTCACAGCTCCTGGTGAAGTTCTCAGTGCTTGATAACAGACTTCAAACTCCAGGACTAACTGCTAATAGTCCTGCAGATCCAGGAGGAGTGATGAGGAGTTTCTTTCATTATTAATCTTTTTTTAAAATTATACTAAAATAACATGAGCACACATTGTAATAGAATTCAAAACACGTCTAAGACGCTATTGTTTTGTTTTTTTAACCTAATGTTATTCAACCATGATAAAAGGTTTAAATTTATCATTTGGGTCCACTTGGGGGCAGTCATGGGCTGGAGGTCAGGGAACCGGCCCTGTAACTGGAAGGTCACCGGTTTGATCCCCAGAGCCGACAGCATGTGACTGAGGTGTCCTTGAGCAAGACACCTAACCCCCAACTGCTCTTCGGGCACCGTGGATAGGGCTGCCCACCGCTCCGGGTGAGTGTGCTCACTGCCCCCTAGTGTGTGTGTTCACTAGTGTGTATGTGGTGTTTCACTTCACGGATGGGTTAAACGCGGAGGTGGAATTCCCCCTTTGTGGGATTAATAAGGGAATCTTAATCCTGTGATTTCATTCTGCTGGTCCAGTGCCTCACAGATAAACGTCTGTATCTCTGAATGAGTGGTTGCATTCGTCTCTTTCTCCTCAATCTCTGTATTTTTCCCTCATTTACACTCCAGCTGTGTGTGCTGCTGTTCCAGCTGGCGGAATGTTACACACACTCTCACACCTGTGTGTGCGGCGCTGCGCCGGCGAGAATGAAAAACCTGCTGACCGATGAAAGATTCATCTGAGGCGTGAGGTGACTGTGAGAGCAGAGCGTCTGCAAGGGAGGCCTGTAATGTGGAAAGCGCTCCTTTAGTGCTCTGACCTGCTTCTGAAGAACAGCTGATCTGAAACTTTTATGTCTGCTTTAAAGATACATTTCAGCGTTTTTCACCCTGATCTCTTCTGCTGTTCCTGCGGCGCAGAGTCGATTATCTCAGCACATTGCACTGAATTTAGAGCAGAAAACCCACTGACTCCAAACACAGTTACAACAGAAGTCAATGAGCAGATGCTAAATTGTTCATGGAAAACTTTTATTTTGTGTTGATGTTTATTCAGAGTGTTGGACGATGTCATAAGAATGTCCATCGCCACTCTGGTAGGTCTGATTGCTCTGGTAGAGCTCATCTCACCATCGGGTCTGCAGATACAGCCCTGCATGATAAACGCCAACAAAACCCGGAACAGAATGACCACAAAAACATGAAAAGATATGAGGACACTTTAGATGCATCTCCAGAATCCACTCTCAGGAGAAGATCAGCTGGATTGGTGGATCCGTATAACCTGCACGTCTCCAGTTCGGATCAGATCCGTATAACCTGCACGTCTCCAGTTCAGAACAGATCCGTATAACCTGCACGTCTCCAGTTCGGAACAGATCCGTATAACCTGCACGTCTCCAGTTTGGAACAGATCCGTATAACCTGCACGTCTCCAGTTCGGATCAGATCCGTATAACCTGCACGTCTCCAGTTCAGAACAGATCCGTATAACCTGCACGTCTCCAGTTCGGAACAGATCCGTATAACCTGCACGTCTCCAGTTTGGAACAGATCCGTATAACCTGCACGTCTCCAGTTCGGATCAGATCCGTATAACCTGCACGTCTCCAGTTCAGAACAGATCCGTATAACCTGCACGTCTCCAGTTCGGAACAGATCCGTATAACCTGCTCGTCTCCAGTTCGGAACAGATCCGTATAACCTGCACGTCTCCAGTTCAGAACAGAGCCGTATAACCTGCACGTCTCCAGTTCGGAACAGATCCGTATAACCTGCTCGTCTCCAGTTCGGAACAGATCCGTATAACCTGCACGTCTCCAGGTCGGAACAGATCCGTATAACCTGCACGTCTCCAGTTCGGAACAGATCCGTATAACCTGCACGTCTCCAGGTCGGAACAGATCCGTATAACCTGCACGTCTCCAGTTCAGAACAGATCCGTATAACCTGCACGTCTCCAGTTCGGAACAGATCCGTATAACCTGCACGTCTCCAGTTCAGAACAGATCCGTATAACCTGCACGTCTCCAGTTCGGAACAGATCCGTATAACCTGCACGTCTCCAGTTGTCTCAAAGCAGCTTTACAGAACAATCAGTGTTACAGAGAGAAAGAAAAGAAAATCCGGGTCCGAGCCCCCGTGAGCATCGCCAGCGGCAACAGTGGCAAGGAAAAACTCCTTAAAAGAGGAAGAAACCTTGAGAGGAACCAAAACTCAGAAGGAGAACCCGTCCTCCTCTGGTCGACACCAGACAGCAAACATTGTTAGTATATGGTATTACAGAACAAAGCAGGAAAAACAGGTGGGCACTAGTTAATTAGATTAGTTTATGATGCAGCAGCAGCATCTGAGGGTGAGGACTGCACAGCGTTGTAAAGCAAGAAGCTCAGTGGTGGTCAAGCCGGTCCAGAAGGCTGGTGAGCAGTGGAACCTGATCAAGGCAGAAGAGGCAGCAGCATCAGACACACAGGATGGGCAGCTGATCAACTCTGCAAAGAAAGAAAACACAGTCAGTTCTGTAAAGAGAGGCTGACCACAGATCTCAGTATAACAGAGCAGTGGAGACTCCAGCAGGTCCAGATCTGACAGGGAGACTAATCACCAAAGGCTCCACTGTACAAGTGAGTTTTTAGCCTAGACTTAAAGACTGAGGCTGAGTCTGAGTCCCGAACATTAACAGGAAGATTATTCCAGAGCTGGGGGGCTTTGTATGAGAAGCTCTCCCCCCTGATGGAGCTTTATTAGTTCTAGGTACCAGTAGTGAGCAGCACCTTGTGATCTAAGTAGGCGTGATGGTTCATAGTGGGAGAGAAGGTCACTCGGGTACTGAGGGGCGAGTCCGTTTAGAGCTTTATAGGTCAGTAATAGGATTTTATAATCAATGTGGAATTTAACTGGTAACCAGTGCAGGGCTGATAAAACTGGGCTGACATGAGCGCCCCTCTTTGAAGGCGTATGGTCCCTAAATGTAACTAAAGCCCAGCAGTGAGGAGCTGAACTTTGTTTTTTTGTGAGTTTTCTTTGGGGACTATTTTGCCGCACAGCGCCCTGCATGTCTCCCTCCACCATGAATGGAGTTGAAGTTCTCTAAACTCTCATAAAACAGCGTCTCAGTCATCAGGCAGTGAATTCAGAACCAGTTCATGTAGGAACTTTCTGTAGGAGCTTTTAGAGGGACGTCTGGTTCCCATCACCACCACTGTGAACGGTTCTGACTCGGGCAGTTTATCTAGAACAGAGCGTTTCACACCAGACCGCTCAGAACCGCTCTGTTTACATCTTAACCAGTTAATTATGGAGGAAATTTGAAAAATAGTTGGAGTTCCTCTTTAAGGGACTGTGACAGTAAGTGCGCTTTCACTGTACGAGTGTTGTGACGCTGGATGAAACTTCTCTCACGTCTCATCCCAACATCTGTTCACATCCACACTGTATTGCGCTGATGTGGACTGCCTGCTGATGTATGTTAATGTATACAGTACACTGGTGTTGTCCAGTGCTGCGTGTTTGTTATTTGTGTACTGTTGACGTATTTTGGAGGTTTTGGTGTTTTTTTGATGATTGTTTGAGCGAGTTGGTCTAAGATGAGTAAAGTATTATCTAATCCAGTCTAATCTGATCTGCAGTCATCTAATTCAAACGTGTGTTCACAGAGTTCAGCAGCTTCTATTAAAACTGAGATGGGAGTGGATTTTCAGTTATTTTCTATGTTCAGAGAAGCGTGTCGGAATAGTCCATGTTAATCGACCGTACACTACAGATACGGCAGATAGGGGAGCAGATAAGGCCATTTCCTGGGTCCTCTTATCTACATAAGGCAATGTTTTTATCACGATGTACAGCGGTTTTATCTGAGCGGTCTGAAAATCCACAGTACATCACAATAACCTTTGAAATACACAGAAATCAGCGATACAATCCAAAGGGGTTTCCCCTCTGAGTGCTTTGAGAGTTTTAACTCTCTTGCTATCTTCAAATTTACAAACATCTTTTAATCCTTGGGGTCAATTTTGACCCAACAATTTAAAACTCCAATGAAAAAAAAATTTGCATGGGATTCCAGTTTTCCCCCCATGTGGTGGGGAATGTCAGTGGTTCTCACATTACTACAAGTGGGGTCATGTTAGTTTAGGTGTGTTACAGGTGTGGTTATGTTAGGTTAGGTGTGTTACAGGTGTGGTTATGTTAGGTTAGGTGTGTTACAGGTGTGGTTATGTTAGGTTAGGTGTGTTACAGGTGTGGTTATGTTAGATTAGGTGTGTTACAGGTGTGGTTATGTTAGGTTAGGTGTGTTACAGGTGTGGTTATGTTAGGTTAGGTGTGTTACAGGTGTGGTTATGTTAGGTTAGGTGTGTTACAGGTGTGGTTATGTTAGGTTAGGTGTGTTACAGGTGTGGTTATGTTAGATTAGGTGTGTTACAGGTGTGGTTATGTTAGGTTAGGTGTGTTACAGGTGTGGTTATGTCAGGTTAGGTGTGTTACAGGTGTGGTTATGTCAGGTTAGGTGTGTTACAGGTGTGGTTATGTAAGTTTAGGTGTGTTACAGGTGTGGTTATGTCAGGTTAGGTGTGTTACAGGTGTGGTTATGTAAGGTTAGGTGTGTTACAGGTATGGTTATGTCAGGTTAGGTGTGTTACAGGTGTGGTTATGTTAGTTTAGGTGTGTTACAGGTGTGGTTATGTCAGGTTAGGTGTGTTACAGGTGTGGTTATGTTAGTTTAGGTGTGTTACAGGTGTGGTTATGTTAGTTTAGGTGTGTTATAGGTGTGGTTATGTAAGGTTAGGTGTGTTACAGGTGTGGTTATGTTAGTTTAGGTGTGTTACAGGTGTGGTTATGTTATATTAGGTGTGTTACAGGTGTGGTTATGTTAGGTTAGGTGTGTTACAGGTGTGGTTATGTCAGGTTAGGTGTGTTACAGGTGTGGTTATGTCAGGTTAGGTGTGTTACAGGTGTGGTTATGTTAGTTTAGGTGTGTTACAGGTGTGGTTATGTAAGGTTAGGTGTGTTACAGGTGTGGTTATGTTAGTTTAGGTGTGTTACAGGTGTGGTTATGTTAGTTTAGGTGTGTTACAGGTTAGTTTAGGTGTGTTACAGGTGTGGTTATGTTAGTTTAGGTGTGTTACAGGTGTGGTTATGTCAGGTTAGGTGTGTTACAAGTGTGGTTATATTAGTTTAGGTGTGTTACAGGTGTGGTTATGTTAGTTTAGGTGTGTTACAGGTTAGTTTAGGTGTGTTACAGGTGGGGTTATGTTAGTTTAGGTGTGTTACAGGTTAGTTTAGGTGTGTTACAGGTGTGGTTATGTTAGTTTAGGTGTGTTACAGGTTAGTTTAGGTGTGTTACAGGTGTGGTTATGTTAGTTTAGGTGTGTTACAGGTGTGGTTATGTCAGGTTAGGTGTGTTACAAGTGTGGTTATGTTAGTTTAGGTGTGTTACAGTTGTGGTTATGTTAGTTTAGGTGTGTTACAGGTGTGGTTATGTTAGGTTAGGTGTGTTACAGGTGTGGTTATGTTAGTTTAGGTGTGTTACAGGTGTGGTTATGTCAGGTTAGGTGTGTTACAGGTGTGGTTATGTCAGGTAAGGTGTGTTACAGGTGTGGTTATGTCAGGTTAGGTGTGTTACAGGTGTGGTTATGTCAGGTTAGGTGTGTTACAGGTGTGGTTATGTCAGGTTAGGTGTGTTACAGGTGTGGTTATGTCAGGTTAGGTGTGTTACAGGTGTGGTTATGTAAGGTTAGGTGTGTTACAGGTGTGGTTATGTTAGGTTAGGTGTGTTACAGGTGTGGTGTAAGGTGACAGTGAAATTATTATTTAAATTTTACGTTTACCCAGTTGACCCCAGTTAATTATGTAACATCATCAAATATGAAGTAAACAATTATTTCTCTTATTTAGAGATTTTCAACATTGAATGATGATCTAATAAACTGAGAATCCATAATACATTCACAATACTCGAGTCCTGGAAGTGTGAGACGCTCGGTTTCCTGTTTAAGTGCTGATTTACAGCGCAGTCTGTGGAGTTTATTGTGTTATAAGCAGCCCGAGAGGACAGAAACAGACTCTGGAATAACGTTAGAGAATACAGACTGTGTTATTATGTGGATGATGTTGATTTCCTCCGCTGTGCGTCTCATCTTAATGCATCAGGACAAAAGGAGAAGCTGGCACATGAAATTAAAACCAGTGGAAATGATGTTTCCTGAAGGGAAAAGAAAATGTGAGCAGGACTCCTAGAGCTCGAAAACACTGCAAAACAGCCAGAGACTATCTGTCCACTTCAGTTAAGTAATGCTTATGCTGGCGTTGCGCTTTAGTGTCGTGCAGTGTTACGGTGATATATTACAGACATATACATCTGAAATAGTTCAAACTACAAGACAATAAAAAACTCTATTCAGAACATGGAGATTTACAAGGATTCTGTTCTGATCTATTTAAACACAAGACATTAATAGAGACAGTAATCAGTTGAATATATACAAAATCATCATTTATAGCGTCCTAGAAACAAGGTTATAATGATATGCCTGATTCATATGTATATATATTGACAAATATATTCACTCAAAAAAATTAAATTCAGGTGTTCCAGTCACTTCCATGGCCACAGGTGTATAAAGCCGAGCCCCTAGGCCTGCAGACTGCTTCTACAGACATTAGTGAAAGAATGGGTCGCTCTCAGGAGCTCAGTGAATTCCAGCGTGGTGCCGTGATCGGACGCCACCTGTGCAGCAAGTCCAGTCGGGAAATTTCCTCACTACTAAATATTCCACAGTCCACTGTCAGTGGGATTATAACAAAGTGGAAGCGATTGGGAACGACAGCAACTCAGCCACGAAGTGGTCGGCCACGTAAAATGACAGAGCGGTCAGCGGATGCTGAGTGGCATAGTGCGCAGAGGTCACCGACTTTCTGCAGAGTCAATCACTACAGACCTCCAAACTTCATGTGGCCTTCAGATCAGCTCAAGAACAGCATAGAGAGCTTCATGGAATGGGTTTCCATGGCCGAGCAGCTGCATCCAAGCCTTACATCACCAAGCGCAATGCAAAGCGTTGAATGCAGTGGAGTAAAGCGCCGCCACTGGACTCTAGAGCAGTGGAGACGAGTTCTCTGGAGTGACCAATCACGCTTCTCCGTCTGGAAATCTGATGGACGAGTCTGGGTTTGGCGGTTGCCAGGAGACGGTACTTGTCTGACTGCATTGTGCCGAGTGTAAAGTTTGGTGGAGGGGGGATCATGGTGTGGGGGTGTTTTTCAGGAGTTGGGCTCGGCCCCTTAGTTCCAGTGAAAGGAACTCTTAAAGCTTCAGCACCAAGAGATTTTGGACAATTTCACGCTCCCAACTTTGTGGGAACAGTTTGGGGACGGTCCCTTCCTGCTCCAAGGGGGTCCAACCTTTCACTAGCAAGGGGTACCTAATAAAGTGGCTGGTGAGTGTACATATAGATAGATAGATAGATAGATAGATAGATAGATAGATAGATAGATAGATAGATAGATGTTGGGGTTAAGTAAAAAGTTGCTTTCCTGTGTGAAAGGTTGAGAACGCCTGGTCTGCTTCAAGTGAGCTGATGTATGTGGCTGTGATGGAGGAGACGGAGAATACAGGTGTGCTCTTTTCTGTAGTTTTTATTTATAGCCGCCTCACCTTCGTCTGCTGCTGCTTGAACTTCTCCCACTTCTTCCCCAATAAGTAGCTACTTAGGCTGCAGTGAGAGGCCTGTAAAACCAGAGCACTTAAAGCTCTCGGTCACAGCGGGCCACACTCACAGGCTCCATTCTGCTTGTTTGTAGAAGTGCCACCTTTTGTGTTTGCACGGTGAAGCTGAACGCTCTTATTGGCTAGCCGTCACCCCGTCTCTGACGGAAAGGCTTGAATTCTGCACTTCTTCTCCTCTCCTCCTCCGGGCTCGCTGGTGCGGATTAATCGATCTCCCCTCGTGAGCCCTCAGAAAGCCCGGTTCTTTATTTGCTTATAAGAGTTTAATCAAACGTGCAGCATCAAAGCATATAGCTCATTTTATCAGTGCTGTGGAGCTCGGTTCTCGCTGAATTGCAGGGTTAAATTACACGTACAAGGTGTGTGTTACTATGGAGACAATGTTTATATCCTCCAGCGTAATTCACTTGAACACAGGAGAATATAAAACCGGTGGAAATGAAGTTTCCTGAAGGGGAAAAAAAAGGGGGTTTTATTGGTTTAAGCAGAAATTTCCTTTCCTACGTGCAGTTCACTTATATTAGGTCCATCTATCCACACTTATCGTCCATTTTATCAGGTCCACTTACCATATAGGGGCACTCTGTAGATCTCCAGCTGAAGGGTTTTGTTCCAAAATGATGTAAGTGCGTTTGTAGTGATAGGTATGAGGAGTTTTGTGGAGACATGAGTTAAAAATGTGTTTTTATTTCTCTAAAAAAGGTGGTACCAATCATAGCACAGCACCAATGTGTCTTTTATGTGCAAAGCCCACCCCCTACGAGGTGTATCGTTAAGGAAAATTAGTCTATAATACATTTTGCCCCTCCATGAGTCACTGTTACATTGAGGATAGACCACCACCCAAACATATCCAGACAACGAAAAAATGACCTTAAAATGAAAAATAAAATAAAAAATTGTAAAAAATGAAAAGAACATTGTAAGAGTTATTTTCAGAAGTGTGAGTTTATTGGTTCGGGTTTGGGACAGAATCCTCCCATTAGACAGAGCCCTATAGATGACGGTTGTGTATATATTTAGCTTATTACTATCTCTATTAATGCCTTGTATATTAGCAGTTATGAGTCATTCTATAGAAACGTCCCTTTCTGTGTCCCTAGCATTCCCAGATATATTACACTTAAAAACGTGTCAGGGTTGCAATTTATTTGTGTTTTAAAATACAATAATAAGTTATTTTAACAGTTGCGCCTTCTCGAGCCTCAATTTAGCAACACTGGATTTTAAATCGTCCTCACGGTCGTGTGTGAAGGCTGAGGCCTGTGATTTTAACTGCATTAATCTGTAGATGACAAGGAAATACGTGCTTTAAATGACAGAAATGAAACAAATTCCAAATAAATATTACAAAATCTGTAATGAAAGTCCCCAGGAGTCGTGTCTCTGGTGTTACTGCGTCTCTTATTCTGAAATAAAAGCCACGCCGATGACATCGCTCGACCTCCTCTGACCTGCTGTCTGAGGATCTATGGAGAAAAGCTCATGGTGAGTCCACTGAGTCTCTCAGTCCTCAGAGATCTTCTCATTCAGCTCATGATCTCATATGAAGCTTCTAGCTGACGTCACCGGTGCGACTGACTTTATTCTGAGGTCACTGTGAAAGAATAGAATATAAATGGATTGAAATACATATTTTATGATGATCGACAACATGTGGTTTGATGATCTGTAGCAGCCAGTTTGTAAAATGCGTTTTCATCTAAAATGTCACAGGTGTTACTGTCACTGGTGCCTCCTTGCTTTTGTGTAACACCAGTGACGATCAGAGACTCCACCTGAAGAAAGACCCTCATACAGTCTGTACAAACATGCTGATCAACATATATGACCAAATGTTGTGTGTTGTTAATGAATGTTTAATGTAAATGTGATTAAAATGACTCTCTTGCAGGGTGTGGCAGTAAAACGCGTGGCGAATGTTTCTGAATATAGAAAGAATAACACACCATTTATTCCTGCTGTGTAAACATGACTTAATTCACACTGTAACACAAACTGAAACAGAAGATTAATGATAGAAGAGACAGAAGAGTGAGAGAGTAAAACAGAAGAGAAGAAAGAGACAGAGAGAGAGAAAGAAAGAGAGCAGAGAGATGGGTGGGTTACAGAAAGTGGCAAGAGAGAAGGACAAAGAAAGTGGAGAGAGAAGGACAAAGAAAGTGGAGAGAGAGAAGGACAAAGAAAGTAGAGAAAGAAGGACAAAGAAAGTGGAGAGAGAGAAGGACAAAGAAAGTAGAGAAAGAAGGACAAAGAAAGTGGAGAGAGAGAAGGACAAAGAAAGTAGAGAAAGAAGGACAAAGAAAGTGGAGAGAGAGAAGGACAAAGAAAGTAGAGAAAGAAGGACAAAGAAAGTAGAGAGAGAGAACGACAAAGAAAGTAGAGAGAGAAAGAAGGATAAAGAAAGTAAAGAGAGAAGGACAAAGAAAGTGGAGCGAGAAAGAATGACAAAAGAGGAAGGAAAAGAGAAGAGAGGAAAGAGAGAGAGAGAGAAAAGGAGGAGACAGAGAAAGAGAGGGAAAAGAGAGAGAGATGGACGGAGAGAGCCACAGAGGGAGAGAAAAGGAGTGGGTGGAGAAAGGAAAAGGGAGGAAGAAGGGAAAAAGCGAGACAATAAGGTTTAAATGCTAAACCCATGTGTTTGGATTACTGTCATTTCTGGAGACGTCATTAAGACCAATGGAAATGGAAATGTTTTTATGAACACTTACACACAGCTGCGCTTACACTGTACACCCCCACGGCCCCCCACGGCCCCCCACAGCCCCCCACAGGCTTGTCTGATGGTGTTGCAGTTGCAGAATTAGGCTGTAATGTTTTCTAATAATGCTGATGGTGGGTATCAGATGGCTGCTGGATATTGGGCTGGCTGATTGCCCCCAGGCTAATATTACTAATAATACTGAGGAATTGCCTTTGGTGCTCTCAGTGTCTGATTACTGACCCAGAAATAAATCACGTGAGTGTGTGTCTGTGCTTCAGACTGAGGAGAGCTGAGCTAAAACACTTTTGGTGTTTTATTTTGTCGTTATGGCAAAACGGTGGTCATTTTCCTGATCTGTCCATCTCTCCTTAAACCCTCCTCTAAAGGTTCTTCATAGAACAGGTTCCTCATGTGTTTCATATCTAAACGCTCCGTTATCTTCATCACTGCTTTCCAAACCCGCTGCAGCAGCTTCAGCAGCTGGAAACTCTCTGACGCCGTTTCACACGAGTCTCCGATGTGGACTGAATGAAGAATGAAGGGTCTCTAACATGATGGTCAGTCCTTAGTGATCTCCTGAGCATCTGAC
>NC_051217.1:45860467-45887967 GCF_015220715.1 Pygocentrus nattereri
AAGATGTGTAAGTGTGTGTTACAGTGCGTTACTGTGTGTATTAAGATGTGTAGGTGTGTGTTACAGTGCGTTACTGTGTGTATTAAGATGTGTAAGTGTGTGTTACAGTGTGTTACTGTGTGTGTTACGATGTGTAAGTGTATGATGGTTCATGTTAGTGTGTCTGAGTGTGTGTTACAGTGCGTTACTGTGTGTATTAAGATGTGTTAGTGTGTGTTACAGTGCGTTACTGTGTGTATTAAGATGTGTAAGTGTGTGTTACAGTGCGTTACTGTGTGTATTAAGATGTGTAAGTATGTGTTACAGTGCGTTACTGTGTGTATTAAGATGTGTAAGTGTGTGTTACAGTGCGTTACTGTGTGTATTAAGATGTGTAAGTGTGTGTTACAGTGCGTTACTGTGTGTATTAAGATGTGTAAGTGTGTGTTACAGTGTGTTACTGTGTGTGTTACGATGTGTAAGTGTGTGATGGTTCATGTTAGTGTGTCTGAGTGTGTGTTACAGTGCGTTACTGTGTGTATTAAGATGTGTTAGTGTGTGTTACAGTGCGTTACTGTGTGTATTAAGATGTGTAAGTGTGTGTTACAGTGTGTTACTGTGTGTGTTACGATGTGTAAGTGTATGATGGTTCATGTTAGTGTGTCTGAGTGTGTGTTACAGTGCGTTACTGTGTGTATTAAGATGTGTTATTGTGTGTTACAGTGCGTTACTGTGTGTATTAAGATGTGTTATTGTGTGTTACAGTGCGTTACTGTGTGTATTAAGATGTGTAAGTGTGTGTTACAGTGCGTTACTGTGTGTATTAAGATGTGTAAGTGTGTGTTACAGTGCGTTACTGTGTGTATTAAGATGTGTAAGTGTGTGTTACAGTGTGTTACTGTGTGTGTTACGATGTGTAAGTGTGTGATGGTTCATGTTAGTGTGTCTGAGTGTGTGTTACAGTGCGTTACTGTGTGTATTAAGATGTGTTAGTGTGTGTTACAGTGTGTTACTGTGTGTGTTATGATGTGTAAGTGTGTGTTACAGTGTGTTACTGTGTGTGTTTGTGAAGAATAGACATGGATCATCTGACAGAGAGCAGCAGAGCAGAAACGGAGGCTCAGGAGGTTTGAAAGTCATATTTTGAAAGCCGGCGAGTGCGAGTGTGAGTGTGAGTGTGAGTGTGAGTGTGAGTGCGAGTGCGACTCGGAGCGTGTGTCCGGTGCAGAAGTGGACACTGTGTGTGATAAGAGAAATGAAAGATGGCCTCTGCTGGACCTGAGCTTTTATTAAAGCCGCGGTCAGAGACTCGGGGGCTATAAAAGCGGAAACGAACAGGCAGCTCAGAGCATTCGCACTTCAAACTGACACTTTAATACTTCACACAAGCATTCAGCAGCGACATCACCCACACCGCCAGCATTACCATCCCCCCCTCCACTGGACTCATACGTTACACTACTGACCCTTTCATTAATCACTTCAGCTGATAGCCAGTTATTAATGGTAAGACTTACAGCACCTGATCAATTATTCACCAAATAAGAAGTTATTAACCACTAATTTTCAGTGTGGACTGTGAAACTAATGTGTAGGTTCCGTAGTTCTTTGATTGAGGAACTGAAATTAGACCCATATAGAGACCGATAGACCTGCAGACCTGCAGACAGACCTTCTCTGGTGGGTGTTTTAAGCCGTTTGATGATTGTCTCTAGTTTATTTAGTTTGTTGGTACATTTTAGTATTAGGTTAAGTTTTCAAGTACTTACATACTTTAAGTACAAAGTAAAAAATACATTATCTAGCCTACTTTTTTCAGTACTGAACCCCTAATGTGACATGGTGAGGCCACAAATTCAGATATTGAGACCACAAATATTATAGTGAGACCATAAATTATTATATTTAGGCCACGTATAAGTATCCTGAGGCCACAAGTTACTACATTAAGGCCACAATTGAATATTTTGAGGCCACAATTTACTCTATCAAGACCAGAAAATACTATATTAAGGCAACTAATGACTTTTTTGAGGCCACAAATTGAAATTGTAAGGCCATGAATTGAAATATTAAGGCCACAAATTACAATAATGAGGCCACAAATTATTATTTTGAGGACACAAATATACTGAGGCCTTAAAATACTATATTAAGGGCACAAATTAATATACTGTTATACTTTTGTGCAGCACAATAAAGAGGAAAACAGGGAAAACAGTCTTCATTTCACTTTTTTTAGGCCAACCAATGCATAAAACAAATGAAGATACGTATTTAATAGATTTTTAGAAGTAGCTGCAATTGAGAAATAAGGGTTTGGTTGTTTTTTAGGCTGAATACGGCCATAATGTAGTCTGTGCTTACAGAACACATCCACCACCACACTGGGCGATCCAAAGCCGGACACCTGGCAGTCTCACATTTTTCACATGCCTCTGGGAGAGAACACACGTACGCTCATAAACTGCTCTTTAGGCTCTTGGCCACAGTTTTGTGCACAAAATGCAGCTAGAATGCGTCCAATTTTCTCCTGAAACTGGTGCAAAAAGAGCTCAGTGCATCGGGCGAGTGTGTAATCCTGGAAAGCCTTTTGAAATGTCAGTTGATCCATTGCAGTCGGAGCCATTCATGCTCCATCAGCGCTCTGACAGCTCAGAGAACCAAACTGACACGCACTGCAACAAAAAGAGCCATCGCATATGACAAACAGCCTCCGTCTGAGGACTTCATTTACACCCTCTGTCTCTGTTCCTCTTTGTTTCTCATATAAACGCACACACACACTTCTGTTGACGTGTTTCAGGCGTGTTTTTCTGTCATTCTGTTTGACTGAAGCTAAATGTTAATATGCTACAGCTGGATTACACCTTACATCCAATAAAATAGTATTGTTCCAAATGTAGCCGACCAGCCAAGATACACTGTACTGCCAAAAGTATTCACTCCCCCATCCATATCACTGAATCCAGGAGTTCCAGTCACTTCCATGGCCACAGGTGTATAAAGCCGAGCCCCTAGGCCTGCAGACTGCTTCTACAGACATTAGTGAAAGAATGAGTCGCTCTCAGGAGCTCAGAGAATTCCAGCGTGGTGCCGTGATCGGACGCCACCTGGGCAGCAAGTCCAGTCGTGAAATTTCCTCACTACTAAATATTCCACAGTCCACTGTCAGTGGGATTATAACAAAGTGGAAGCGATTGGGAACGACAGCAGCTCAGCCACGAAGTGGTCGGCCACGTAAAATGACAGAGAGGGGTCAGCGGATGCTGAGGGTCATAGTGCGCAGAGGTCACCAACTTTCTGCAGAGTCCAACAGTTTGGGGACGACTCCTTCCTGTTCCAACATGACTGCCCACCAGTGCACAAAGCAGGTCCATAAAGACACGGATGAGCCCGTTTGGTGTGGAAGAACTCAATGGTTCTTCAAATTCACGCAGAATATACTGTATATGAATCTAACTGGAGAATTTTAGAAAAATGGTTCTATACAGCACCAAAAAGGGCTCTGCTATCCTTATGACGTCAAGCTCACAATGACAATAGGAGAACTCCCAGAACCATGTACAGCACATTCTCCATCAATCTGAAGAACCATTTAAACATGCGATGGTTCTATATAAAAGTCATGGAACCCTTGAAGAACCATCTTTTTTTAAAGTGCAGCTATTGAGTCATATGTTCACCTGCCCAATGTCCAAAAATGGAAATAAGCTAGTTATTCAACACAGTTTAAGGCAAGTGTGTGTCGAATTAGACATACAGTTAGCACCGTGCTAACTGGTGCAGAAAGCTTCCATTTCTTTTCAGCTACATTCGCCTCAAAGCTCCAGCTCTAAAACTCAAGAAGCAAACTTCAGACACCAAACATGCCTCATCTGTGAGGAATATTTTGGATTTTTCCTCACGGATAGCAGCGAAGCGTCCCCACAACATCATCCTGGAGGATATTAGTCCCTACAAAAAGATAAAAACATACTCACACATTTACACACACACTAATTCGGGGCTCTGATGACTCTACTTGACCCGAATACTTTAAATATTCATAAGGAAATCAGAATAAAGCTGATGAATCTGACACACACACACACACACGCACACACACACGCACGCAGCGGGGGGGCTGCGTGACAGACAGCGGCGTCTCCGAGCCGTAGGTGGTCCCGCTCCTCAGATCGGAGAAATTTTCTCGTTTTCTCTCTTTTGTTTTGGTTTCTTGATGAACATCTGCACATCAAAGACGCACAGACTGCTCACGTTTACGCACCAAAAACACCAGCAGAACAATGGAGGAAAAAAAAAAATATAAATGCCAAATGATGCAGAGATGCATGAGGAATCTGCACCACATGAACCACAGCACACATTGCCTATTACACCTAATACATTTAAGAGGAATTTTACCCATTTTTTAAAAGCTCCGCTGAAGGAAATAATTAAGACGTAAACAAAGTCCTTCAGTGTGGTACTTACTGACCCAGACCTGTTCACAGTGGTGGTGATGGGAACCAGACGTCCCTCTAAAAGCTCCTCACAGTGGTGGTGATGGGAACCAGACGTCCCTCTAAAAGCTCCTACAGAAAGTTCCTACATGAACTGGTTCTGAATTCACTGCCTGATGACTGAGACGCTGTTTTATGAGAGTTTAGAGAACTTCAACTCCATTCATGGTGGAGGGAGACATGCAGGGTGCTGTGCGGCAAAATAGTCCCCAAAGAAAAATCATTATTCCAGATTTTCCACTATTTTCCATCATCGGCATTCCATATAAGCTCAGAAGACTCGTGTAGGTTCTCTGGTGGTTCTGGATGGTAAATAAATATTGACAAGTGTATATGTGTCACGATTGGCCCCTCCCAGTCCTCCATGTGATTTGGTTTACCTCTAGTCTTGTCCATGTGCTTCCTTGTTTTGATTCTTCCCTGTCCTGCCTCCTTGTTTCTAGACTCCGCCCTTGATTGTTTTCACCTGTGTCTTGTTAACCCTGGTGGTTCTCGTATTTAAGCCCTGTGTTTTCCCTTGTTAGTGGCTGGTCTTTGTATGGTGTTTGTTCTTCTGGCCCCGGTTGTCTGTCTAGTCTGTGTTCCTGTGTTCATGTCTGTCCCTCCATCTCTCCGTGTTGGCTCTTTGACCCTGGACAGTTTAGACCCTGACCCTGGATTTGCCCCTAATAAATCTCGCTTCTCTCAGCGTATGCGTCCGCCTCATCATCGCTCCCCGGCGTTACAATATGTTTTATCATCTGTTCAAGCTCTGAATCAGTAAGTAACGAACAGATAGTTTGGGTTTTTTAAATGAGCGCATTTGCGGTCACGATGAAATACTCCACACTGGAGGCTGTGAGAGGGCTCCCACCCTGCTCTGTATGCTGTAAAGCAGGTGTTCTCAACCTCTTCTGCCCCAAGGCCCACCTGCTTAGGAATACAAAGAATAGCAGCCCATACATTGCACAGTTTTCTTTTTCTTTTCTTAAGTGCTGACACTGAAAACCTGAGAATCAAGGCCTGAAAAAGATCAAATTGTACCTCTTGGTTCAATCACAGACCCCAAAATCAGTTATTTTAAAAAATATATTTGCAAATATGTTAAAAAAGAAAAGAAAAGAAATGTATGAGGTGGATTTGGGTCATTTGGGTCAGCAGTATGTTGAAAACACTTGAGAAAATGTGCTTAAAAACATTCCACTGGCTTTGGTTTTGGGGTTCCTTTTGAATTTTCAGGGTTTTTGTGATTCGTTAATGAAATAGCCAAACCCCAGTCCACTAACCGGGCTTTTGGATTAGTGTCATTACAATCAACAACAATAATACACCTTACTTCTGCTTCTTGGTCGCTGGTTTATCAATAAAGCAATAAGCCATCAGACGGGTCACTGCAATTTTATCATGGGAAGGGTTTCATTAGACCCACCGTGAAGCGAAGAAACTCCCTTCCCTCTGATAAAATCGCAGCAATGCACAGCCTTATATGGCTTATTGCTTTTATAAAACGGTGGCTAACATAAAATATTATAAAATATACAACTTTACAGGAAAAAGTCTTCTTCTTCTTTCGGCTGCTCCCTTTAGGGGGCGCCACAGCGGACCATCTGCCTCCATCTTGCCCTATCCACTGCCTCCTCTACATTTACACCAACCATCTCCATGTCCACCTTCACTACATCCATAAACCTTCTCTGAGGTCTACCTCTTCTCCTTCTACCCGGCAGCTCCATCTCCAACATTCTTTGCCCAATATATCCACTATTCCTCCTCAACACATGTCCAAACCATCTCAACCTGGCCTCCCTGGCTTTATCTCCATTTACAGGAAAAAGTCACAATTTTTTTATTCCTCCAGGAAACGCCGTTCCTTTAGAGTTGATATGGCTGCCCCACAACCATGGACCACTGAATGAGAATGGTTGGTTGTCATTTGTTGTTATTTCATGATTTTTTAAAAGTTTTTGTTGTATAACAACAAACATGATAACGCAGCTCTCGCTCACGCTGGGGCTGAACCTCACACTGCTCCCTGCTCCCTACACAGTGCACTACGTAGGAGTTTAATACTGGATCCTGCAGCCCGTTTGGGATTCAGACTCATCCACACGCGATACATGATGCACTGCTAGAACCTCTAAACTTTCATAGCTAGAACATAATTTAGGGAATACAGAGCCGTTTGGGATTCAGCCTGTTTTTGACGCCTACTTCTGACTTGAACACGAACATTTGAAGTGTGTCTGACTTTCAAGTGACATTTTTAGACTTTTGATCCGCTGTTTTACAGTAAGTTGTACTGTAAGTGCTTTAATCAAAGCCTGTGATTTTAATGATGGGGTTGTTTAGACTGCTTGCCATCTTTTAGCCCGTTAGATAGTCGACCAACCAGGTTCTAGTTAAGAACATAAGTTCTTCTTCTTCTCAGTTCAAACAAAAAACTGGTTCTTACTTCATCAGCACACAATCAGAATGTAGGACTGAAACGATACGTTTTATAAATTGAGTGTAATCACTCATGTTGCTGATGCTCAGCCAAAAAAGCGTTCCCATCTCTGAGGCAAATCAAATGCATGTCTTCACTGTTATTTATTTTACAGCTGTGAAACGAGAGCAAATGAGGGTCTGTCAACATGAAAACAAAGCCAGAAAAGGCCTGACGTTTTATGAATTACTGCTTCCCCAGAGTTCAGGCCTGCAGACCACCACACGGTGCTTTGCAGCCCACCGGTGGTCCACGGACCACAGTTTGAGAAACCCTGGTGTAGCACAAGGAGTCTGACGATTTACTGTCCTAATATCACAGATTAAACGAGACGTAAATAAAACCAGACTGAACAGAGGGCAGCATGACAGCATCACAGCTACTGCATGTTAGAAAATCTGGCCAATCAGCTGTGATCGTTCACTCGTATGGCTTTTGGTTACATCTTTTGGTTGGATGTTAAATATGTCTTAGGACTGACCACCCCACAGTCCAGACCTCCACATCACTGATGAGACCACAGAGAACATGAGCATTCCCATTCAAACAGCAGCTGGGCAACAACAGTCTGTATAATAATACAGAAAGAGGGAGAGAGAGAGAGAGAGAGAGAGAGAGAAGGAGAAGAGAGAGAGAGAAGGAGAAGAGGGAGAGAGAAGGAGAAGAGGGAGAGATAAATAATAAAAGAACAGAAAGAGAGAAAGAACAGAATAATATAGAGAGAAAGAAAAGAGGAATAGAGGAAGAACAGAAGAATAGAAAGAGAAAAAAATATAATAGAGGTAGAAAGATAATAGAGAGACAGAGAGAGAGAAAGAGAGAGAGAGAGAGAGAGAGAGAGAAAGAGAGAGAGACAGAGAGAGAGACAGAGAGACAAAGGGAGCTGCCCTTTATTTCATTTGTATGCACTCAGTGAGGATGATGGAGTTTATGGATCAGTGGAGTAAAGCTGGTGGAGCAGATATGTGAGATACATATGATGAAGGATCACACACACACACACACACACACACACACACACACACACACACACACACAGAGACACACACACATACACACACACATACACACACACAAACACACACACACATACACACACAAACACACACATACATACATACCTACACACACAAGCACACACACACACAAACACATACATACATACCTACACACACACACACAAACACACATACATATATACCTACACACACACACACAAACACACATACATACTTACCTACACACACACACACAAACACACACACACACACAAACACACACATACATACATACCTACACACACACAGACACACACAAACACACACACACACATACCTACACACACACAAACACATACATACATACCTACACACACACACACAAACACACATACATACATACCTACACACACACACACAAACACACATACATACTTACCTACACACATACACACCACACACACAAACACATACATACATACCTACACACACACAAACACATACATACATACCTACACACACACAAACACACATACATACATACCTACACACACAAACACACATACATACTTACCTACACACACACACACAAACACACACACACGCAAACACACACACACACACACACACACACATACATACCCACATCATATTATATCTGCCGTCAGAACAAAACCTCGTACCTCCATTTTTCAGTTTTTGACATATTTTGAAAATTCGTCTTACTCTTTACATTGTGTGTAATTTTCATGATGAAAGGACCAAAAGAAACGGACCCAAATTACTTGGGAAAACGTCTGGTTCCATTGACCTACATTAAAAGTGAAGTAGGTTTTTCCCTTCTCCTGTAAAGTTACCATGTTGGAGATACGAGGTTTTCTTCCGACAATAGCAATAGCGACAACAGCGTCTCAGTCATCAGGCAGTGAATTCAGAACCAGCTCATGTAGGAACTTTCTGTAGGAGCTTTTAGAGGGACGTCTGGTTCCCATCACCACCACTGTGAACAGCTCTGACTCAGTGAGTTTATCTAGAACTGAGCGTTTCACACTGAACCACTCAGAACCGCTTTGTTTACATCTCAACCACGTAATTATGCAGAAGTTTTGAAAAATCTGTGGAACAAGATTTCATACCAAGTCATTTTGGCCTGTTTGTCATATATACAAAGTATCTCTCCAAAGTGAGTGCACCCCTCACATTTCTGAAAATATGTTATTCTGTCTTCTGATGTGACGTCACTGTAGAACTGAAGCTCTGATATAAGTTAAAGTGGTCAGTGTGCAGCTTGTATAGCAGTGCAGATTCACTGTCCTCTGAAAAGAACAACACACAGACATTAATGTCTAAATAGCTGGCAGCACAAGTGAGTCCACCTCACAGTGGACGTGTCCAGATTGTGCCCAATTGAGTCGTTGTCCCTCCCTGGCGTTATGTGACTCATTAGAGTTACAAAGTGAGTCCATGTGTTCAGCATCATGTCCAGAGGTTGGCTTCAAAAAATAGATGCATGAGTGCTGCCAGCATTGCTGCAGAGGTTGAAGAAGTGGGAGGTCAGCCTGTCAGTGCTCAGACCATACGCTGCACAATGCATCACCTCGGTCTGCATGGCCGTCGTCCCAGAAGGAAGCCTCTTCTGAAGCTGACACACAAGAAAGCCCAGAAACAGTTCGCTGAAGACAAGCAGTCCAAGACCATCGATTCCTGGACCATGTCCTGTGGTCTGATGAGACCAAGATAAACTTGTTTGGCTCAGCTGGTGTCCAACATGTGGTGGCGCCCTGGTGAGGAGCACCAAGACAAACGTCTCTTGCCTACAGTCAAGCATGGTGGTGGTAGCATCATGGTCTGGAGCTGCATGAGTGCTGCCGGCACTGGGGAGCTGCGGTTCATTGAGGGAAACAAGAATTCCAACAAGTACTGTAACACTCTGAAGCAGAGCACGATCCCCTCCCTTCAGAAACTGTGCGCATGGCATATTTCCAACTCGATAATGACCCCAAACACACCTCCAAGATGACCACGGCCTTGCTGAAGGTAAAGGTGATGGACTGGCCAAGTGTGTCTCCAGACCTAAACCCAACTGATCACCTGTTCCATGCCCAAGAGGGTTCAGGCAGTGCTAGATAATCACACAAAATATTGACACTAAGCACAATCTGGACCTGTTCACTGTGAGGTGGACTCACTTGTGCTGCCAGCTATTTAGACACTAATGTCTGTGTTGTTCTTTTCAGAGGACAGTGAATCTGCTCTGCTGTACAAGCTGCACACTGACCACTTTAACTTATATCAAAGTTTCAGTTCTACAGTGACGTCACATCAGAAGATAGAATAACATATTTTCAGAAATGTGAGGGGTGTAATCACTTTTGTGAGATACTATACATACACTATATTGCCAAAATTATTCAGTCAACCATCCAGATCATTGAATTCAGGAGTTCCAGTCACTTCCATGGCCACAGGTGTATAAAGCCGAGCCCCTCGGCCTGCAGACTGCTTCTACAGACATTTGTGAAAGAATGGGTCGCTCTCAGGAGCTCAGAGAATTCCAGCGTGGTGCCGTGATCGGACGCCACCTGTGCAGCAAGTCCAGTCGTGAAATTTCCTCACTACTAAATATTCCACAGTCCACTGTCAGTGGGATTATAACACAGTGGAAGCGATTGGGAACGACAGCAACTCAGCCACGAAGTGGTCGGCCACGTAAAATGACAGAGCGGTCAGCGGATGCTGAGGGGCATAGTGCGCAGAGGTCACCGACTTTCTGCAGAGTCAATCACTACAGTCCTCCAAACTTCATGTGGCCTTCAGATCAGCTCAAGAACAGCGTAGAGAGCTTCATGGAATGGGTTTCCATGGCCGAGCAGCTGCATCCAAGCCTTACGTCACCAAGCGCAATGCAAAGTGTGGAATGCAGTGGAGTAAAGCGCCGCCACTGGACTCTAGAGCAGTGGAGACGAGTTCTCTGGAGTGACCAATCACGCTTCTCCTCTCTGGAAATCCGACTTGTCTGACTGCATTGTGCCGAGTGTAAAGTTTGGTGGAGGGGGGATCATGGTGTGGGGTTGTTTTTCAGGAGTTGGGCTCGGCCCCTTAGTTCCAGTGAAAGGAACTCTTAAAGCTTCAGCACCAAGAGATTCTGGACAATTTCACGCTCCCAACTTTGTGGGAACAGTTTGGGGACGGCCCCTTCCTGTTCCAACATGACTGCCCACCAGTGCACAAAGCAGGTCCATAAAGACGTGGATGAGCCAGTTTGGTGTGGAAGAACTTGACTGGCCTGCACAGAGTCCTGACCTCAACCCCATAGAACACCTTTGGGATGAATTAGAGTGGAGACTGTGAGCCAGGCCTATCTATATATATTTGCACTCATTCACACAAACAGAAACATTGTTCACTATCACTCTTCCTCTCAGCGCTGTGTGTGTGAGTGATGTAACAGGACTTTTACCGAGTGTGTGTTTATGTTTCTCTCTTCTCTTCCACAGCTCTCATCTCAGTTCCCTCTGAGTCTCAGAGAGCAGAGATGCGGTCGTGACTCTTTAAAGGTCAGGCTGGTGATCTCTCTCTGTCGCTGTGTTTGAAAAGTGACGCCCAGAATCAGTCGCCTGTTTCCACCTCTGCCCGTCAGCGCCTGTCTCCTCATAGACAATCTTCACTTTCTGCTGAAACATTTTCGCAGAATATATTAACTTTGGTTCCTTGGATGGAGCTCGGGGCCACTTCTGAGTGTTTGAAGGGCTTAATGTCATCCTGCATCCTACAAACTCTCTTACCCACCTGCGCCTGTCATGTTATTTAATGTGCACGAACGAGAAAGAGTGAATACTTCGTAACAGGAGAAACTCAAAAAGATGAAAAAGATAAAAATCTATTAACACCGAATTAATAAAACTGTCACTGTGTTAGCTACATAGAGACGCTCACTGTCTATGTGTATCAAAATCACAACAACACCAACAAAAATCATGCCTGATCTGTGCTTCCTTATGATTGGACTGTCAGCTTCAATTTAACCGATCAGATCGCTGATGCTTCACTTTATTTTATTTTATTATTATTATTATTTTTGCCTATTTACCTCGTACTGAGTTTCTTTCAGGACTTAAGTTCAGACAGACAGACAGTGTCGTGCAATACAGCTGTAATAAGCTGCTAGAAAAAGAGGAATGATCTAATGTTTTGGTGCCACCAGCAGCAGACTGATCCAGGGTTCACCTGGAAGCAGACCAAGGTCCACAGTTTGCATCTGGACCCAAATACAGGTGCAGTGTTTACAGCCAGTGAAAGTTTAGTCCACATCAAAGAAGAGAGGTGTGAAAGCACCCTTATCCTACAGAAGAGCACCAGCAGTTACACTGTTATTCGTTTTATTGGTGGAAGGCAAATGTCCTATAGGGCCTGTGTGACTCTACTCAGGGTCTGAAGCGTCTCAGTGGCCACGCAGCTCTTTAAAAGCACCACCAAAGCTTTTGCTGTCTGCTCTCTTCACACAGTAGATGTAGAAATGTGGACATCTGCCTGTCTGGAGTCCGGAGACCACAGCAGAGCAGTCAAACGCATAAACTGACCTACATCCACACCACACGATCTGGCTGAGAGGTGACCTTTTGTGACCTCTGAAGGCTTATCTTGCTCTGCAGAGGGGAGCGTGTGTATGAGAGGGAGTGGAAAAGGCCGGCGGGCATGAAGGAGGCTGGCTTAAGCGCCAGTGTGTGTGGTGGTTGAATGAGCATGAAGGACACTGTCTCTCTCCCTGTGTGTGTCGTGTGTTTGTTTTTAGGCATGTATGCATACGTCGCAGGCCTTTTTGTGCAAGCCCATTATTTTCCCCATATATCAAATTCAACAATACCTCTTTTAGTCCAAAAATGTCAGGTGGTGCAGTCATCCAATATAAGTTGAGTAGGTAAACCCTCAAAAAACGATTATATATTTAGACAATTCTAAATAAAATAGCAAGAACTATATTTTAAAACTTAAAAAAAAAACTTTGCACAGTAAGGAAGCTTTGGGTGCTCAACTCACTGACAAACTTTTGTCTGTAAGTTCTCCTGTTGTCCCTCTTTCTGTATATAACACCTTTCTATATCCCTCGCTGTCTTTCTCTCTCTCTCCCTCGCTCATTTCATCCTTTTCTCTCCCTCTCTTTCTGCCGATAGCGCCTCTCTCTGCCTCTCTCTCTCTCTCTCTCTCTGTCCTTTAAGGTAACGTAACACCTGGATTCATTACGCTCTCATTAACGGCTCTTGATTGAACAAATGTGGCAAAATTCAATACAACAGTGCTAATTACTCAGCACATCCGGCCCGCCCCCCCCACCCGCCCCCCCACCCCTCTCTCACTACCACTTGCTTTCCCAACAAAAGACTCCAGTGTCTGTGTATGACAGAGTGAATTGGCACAGCCAAATATGGTGACACTACTGAACAGTATGAGCCAATATGAGTCATTACTGCTGATCTGGGACTCCTTTTAGTTGATCCTAAATCTGAACCAAGGTCCTCATTGACACGCCCAGTGTGTGAAACACACCCTGGTATTTGTTGCTTGGCGTGGATTAGGTTCTAACTCTCACCACAGCGGCACTCATAAGATAAGACGAGATGCCTTTATTGTCATTGCACAGTGTACAACCAAACTGAGCAGCAATCCAACAGCACTTTACACACTAAACAATTAGACATAAGGCTAAAATATATAAAGTGCAGATTTAAGAAAAATAGTACATACTTAAATATAAAGAAAAAGGACTATAAAACGATATATTCCAAACAGACACCAGACAATAGACAAGTGGGGCAGCAGTTAGTTATCGCACATTCCTGGACAGCTTATAGAGTTATATAATATTACACACCTTAAGAATTACTGCACACTCGAGCACAAATAGTGCAGTGAATCAATAAACAGGACAGAGGCGGAGTGGAACGCTGGAACAGTGTACAGAGTTCTCTGAAGTCAGTGCCAGTACAGAGCAGTAGTGGAGTTCAGTCGGTTCTACTGAGCTCATTGTTCTGTAGAAAGTCCCTGTCAGTGGGTCTGGAAGTGTTCAGTTCTCGCACGGATCTGGGGTAAAAGCTGTGTTTGAGTCTGTTTGTCCAGGACGGGATGGACCTAAAGCGTTTTCCAGAGGGCAGCAGGCTGAACAGATGATGTCCCGGGTGAAATGTGTCCTTCAGGATGTTGGCTGGGCAGTGGGCAGCAGATGATCTTCGAGGTCGTGTTTATGACTCCCTGCAGTGCTCTCCTCTCTGCCACTGAGCAGCTGCTGGACCACGTTGAAATGCAGTGTGTCAGCAAGCTCTCAATGGCAGAGCAGTAGTAGGACACCAGCAGCTTCTCCTGAAGGTTGTTTTTCCTGAGAATTCTCAGGAGATAGAGCCTCTGCTGCACCTTCTTGACCACTGCCATGGTGTTGGTGGTCCAGGAGAGATCTTCAGAGATGTGTGTGCCCAGAAATCTGAAGGGAGGGACTCTTTCAACACAGTTCCCAGTGATGTACAGTGGTGTGGGGACCGCTCCTTTCCGTCGGAAGTCTATAATGAGTTATTCTGTTTTTGAGGAGTTCGGGGTGAGATTATTCCCTGAACACCGCTCAGTCAGTCCCTGGACTTCATCCCTGTAGGCGGTCCAACCACTGTCGTGTCATCTGCAAACCTTACTATGGTGTTGGAGGAGTGGGTGGAGACACAGTCATAGGTGTACAGAGCATAGAGAAGCAGGCTAAGCACACACCCCTGTGGTGCTCCGGTGCTGAGTTTAAGGGTGGAGGGATGATGGAGACCCAATCTTACAGACTGGGTGCGGTCGGTCAGAAAGCCTTTGATCCAGAGGCAGGTGGGTTGTGAAAGTTCCAAGTGTGTGAGTTTGGTCACCAGTCTGTGGTGATGACTGTGTTAAAAGCTGAGCTGAAGTCTATGAAGAGCATCCTCACATAGCTCCCCTGGTGCTCCAGGTGTGTGAGTGCTGTGTGAAGAGCAGTGGACAACACATATGACGATGATGATGATGATGATGATGATGATGATGATGGGCTCAGGACAACACATATGATGATGAAGGTGATGATGGACTCAGGACAACACATATGATGATGATGATGATGATGGGCTCAGGACAACACATATGATGATGATGATGATGATGATGATGATGATGATGATGATGGACTCAGGACTACACATATGATGATGATGATGATGATGGACTCAGGACAACACATATGATGATGAAGGTGATGATGGACTCAGGACAACACATATGATGATGATGATGATGATGATGGGCTCAGGACAACACATATGATGATGATGATGATGATGATGGACTCAGGACAACACATATGATGATGAAGGTGATGATGGACTCAGGACAACACATATGATGATGATGATGGACTCAGGACTACACATATGATGATGATGATGATGATGATGATGATGATGATGATGGACTTAGGACAACACATATGATGATGATGGACTTAGGACAACACATATGATGATGATGATGATGATGGACTCAGGACAACACTTATGATAATGATGATAATGATGATGATGAAGATGATGATGATGATGATGGACTCAGGACAACACTTATGATGATGATGATGATGATGATGATGGACAAAACTTATGATAATGATGATAATGATGATGATGATGATGGACAACACTTATGATAATGATGATAATGATGATGATGATGATGGACAACACTTATGATAATGATGATAATGATGATGATGATGATGATGATGATGATGATGATGATGATGTTGACGTTTGATAACTTTCGTTGTAAGACAGGCCGACTGCTCAACTAGCTGGCTAGCTAACATTTGCATCTTTCATGGTAAAAGTTCTACAAAAATGACCAAAAAGCTGCACGTTTCTATGCCTAACTACCAATTTAGCAGGAGTCTGACAGAAGTGTGCCGACCTTAAGATGAGAACCTTTAGCAGCTCTGCTGGCAGCTCCTGATTTAGCTCTGCTTCTTCTTTCAAATTTCCTGATGATGTCACAGACGCTAAGAGATTTTGATTGGCTGATGTGTTTTGTTGGCCTGAGGGCTTCATCGCAGTTGTTGCCCTCAGGACAGCGTCCACTTGGTGCTTCAGGGGTCCAAGATTTTTATGAGAAGGTCCTGGACCCCTCAGGACCCCCAGTATTTTGTGCCTTGGTCACATCACTAAATCTCAACTATACACTGACCTGTCAGGTAAAAGTAGGCCTGATGTTTTATTGTGTGTGGCCATTATGATATAGAAATTCTGTTTGCCAGTCTTGGTAAACAGAACTTCGTAAGTCATCTGAGTGCAGCTGTCTTATAGAAAACTCTGAAATTCATGAGTTTACTGCTTTCCAAAGACTGCCCGAATGCACCATATGTCACAGACATGCTGGGGGCACTGCAGGTGGTCAGAATAGGACTACGTGGGTGTGCCGCATTGATGTATGGATAGCTGTTTTCTGAAATAACACCATCTTAAAAACAAGAAAACAGTCAGCCTGAAAATGTTTAATACTGAAGAAACATCTTAAACAGCAGATGGTGGAAGAAGAAGACCGTGTGTGAAGGTGTTGGTGACTTTGAGCGGAGATGACTTCACGCTGACACAGCCAGGTGAGCTCCAGTCCAGTGTTCACACGCAAAGGACGAAAGAAACATTTACATTAATAACTGCTGCACTATTTAAGGTGGAACGGGAAAATTCGGGAACAAGAACTTGGTGAATAAGAAGTCAGCTTTGTAGAAAACGATGCCTCCCTTTATTTTCTTTCTTTGCAACCTGAAGACGAGGCTAAAGTCTAAAAAGCAGCTCAATTTGACACTTTAATCCTCAAGCTCACGACGAGACTCTCTGCCACTGAGCAGCTGCTGGACCACGTTGAGATGCAGTGTGTCAGCAAGCTCTCAATGGCAGAGCAGTAGTAGGACACCAGCAGCTTCTCCTGAAGGTTGTTTTTCCTGAGAATTCTCAGGAGATAGAGCCTCTGCTGCACCTTCTTGACCACTGCCATGTTGTTGGTGGTCCAGGAGAGATCTTCAGAGATGTGTGTGCCCAGAAATCTGAAGGGAGGGACTCTTTCAACACAGTTCCCAGTGATGTACAGCGGTGTGGGGACCGCTCCTTTCCTGAAGACGAGGCTAACGTCTAAAATGGAGCTCAATTTGACACTTTAATCCTCAAGCTCACGATGAGACTAATGAAATCCACAACACTTTTGGTGGTGGCCGAATTACAAGGAAAAAGGAAATGGACTGGAAATCTCTTCTCTCACGGCAGTGCGGTTTGGGTGGCATTTGCTAAATTGAATGAGCCCACTTTACTCACTAATGCCAGTGTATTGACGCGTTCCAAAGCCAAGGCTGCAGCCGAGTTAGTCTGCATTTCTCGGCTGCTATGTCATAGATGGCTGATCCAAAGTGAAGGACCCCTCGTAAACAGCTAAGACATGAAGCCTGCGTTCGGAGTGGTTTCAGGATGCAGCAGATGGGTCCTTCCAGGCCTTCCGTTACCCACAGTTATCCGCCAAACAAAGCTACTGGAGCTTCTTTTAAAATGTAAGTTGCTCACTTCCTTGAATCTTTGTTAGCTTATAAAGTGACTGATTAATTAAAGTACATGTACATATCGCTGTTGTCGGAAGAAAACCTCGTATCTCCAAAATGGTAACTGTACAGGAGAAGTGAAAAACCTACAGTACTTGTAATGTAAGTCAAAGGAACCAGAATTTTTTCCAGGTCATTTTGGGTTCTTCCTTTTAGTCCATTCATCATGAAATTTACACACAAGGTAAAGAGCAACAAGTATTTTCAAATTATGTCAAAAACTGAAAAACGAGAAAAATGGAGGCAGCAGTGATATGTAGTTTTTTGTACTACATAAGCTTGTTGCCGTATTAGCTCCATAGCAACAAACACAATATATGTACAATGTACATACAAACACACATGAATCAGCCGGTCAAATCATGCACAGATTACATCCATCCATTTTCCAAGCCGCTTCTCCATGAGGGTCATCTCCATGAGGGTCCGCTTCTCCATGAGGGCCTATCCCAGCTGTCATGAGGCGGAAGGCAGGATACACCCTGGACAGGCCGCCAGTCCATCACAGGGCAGACAGACAGACACTCACAGTCACTCACACCTAGGGGCAATTTAGCACATCCAGCTGGCCTGACTGCATGTCTTTGGACTGTGGGAGAAAACCGGAGAACCCGGAGGAAACCCACGCAGACACGGGGAGAACATGCAAACTCCACACAGAGAGGACCCCGGTCACCCGGCCAGGGAATCGAACCCAGGCCCTCCTCATTGTGAGGTGACAGCACTACCCACCACGCCACCGTGCCGCCCCTGCACAGATTACATTACTACTTAATTACTACTAATCCAGCTGCAATAGGGCTTTAGGCAACTCAGCTGATCCTCCTCTACACTCCTTTACTGTGCTTTTACATCATAAGCCCTGCCCTTAATTGCACTTGGACTGACACTGGACACAGATATTTACTAACCTAGTTTTCACTGGTAAATATTATGCAGCTAGCTTTAATCTCATTCCCCTTCTCTCTACAGACACTGTGTTTGCCCCCCTCCCAGGGTCAGCGTGGTCAGCCGGTTCCAGGAAGAGGACACGCTCAGCAGCATGACAAGACATCTCTGTATTGTGCTGCAGAGATATCTACTGAACTAACCAGCCTCCCGTGACCCGTCCTGTCTCGTACTACCAGTTTGCAACATGGGAGGATGAAGAAGTTGCCGCAGAAACTACAAAGAGAAGAAGTGACACAAGTAGAAGCAAAATAGGAGTTAGCATTGGCACTGCTTTTCACCACTGGAACTCTTGGTGAGCAAAGGGATGAACGTTGATGCTGAACTCGCAACATTTCTTCTAGACTGGTAAGTAATCAGGAGGAGGAGGAGCGGCCGTGTGGAGAATGAATTTTACAGGTTGTATCATCTTACATATGGCTCCTTAAAATGAAGCACAGCTAGAAATAAAATAAAAATAGCCACAGCTAACTAACAGTGACAAACAGAAGCAGGTTTGCGCAAAACAGCTTTAGTTTTTTTTTCGAGCTAAAGAGGTAAATTAATAATTAATGCTATAAGCAGGTTCACTGTAGGTGTAGTTACTGCTTGTTTCCTTATTAAGCAATATAGATGTGACATCACCTTGCCAGATAATAGTACAGGTGTAGTTCTCTCTGGGGATGAGGGGGATGTGCTGCTCAACCAGTTAGAGAAGATGAAGATGGATGAAATGTTCAACATTATAGAAAAAAATAGGATAAGAGATTTAAGTCAGCATCTGCTGGAAAAAAAAACAGCTTTGAACGCTCAGCTGGTCTTTCAGCTTGGACAACCTGGTAGACCAGCTGAGCTGTCGAACACAAACACACTAGTGTGACCAACTTGACAAAGCATGACCTGCTTGATCAAGCTGGTGG
Source organism: Pygocentrus nattereri (assembly GCF_015220715.1). Lineage (NCBI taxonomy): Eukaryota > Metazoa > Chordata > Actinopteri > Characiformes > Serrasalmidae > Pygocentrus > Pygocentrus nattereri. The sequence goes on from NC_051217.1 coordinate 45,879,892, forward strand.
ACCATCTTGACCACCATCTTTAACAGCTGACCATCATAGAGTATGTTCTCATTTGAGATCAAGGTTTAGATGGTATACTAGCTAGGCTGGTAGCACAGCATGAGCAGTTTGACCAAACTGGTACATTAGTGTGGCCAACTTGACCAAGCTTGTCTACCTTGTCCAGCTGGTAGATCAGCTTGTCCGCCAACATAGGATATGTTTTCATTTGAGTTTTATGGTATGGCTGGTCCACCAGCTTGTCCAACCTGATGTTGGTAGACCAGGATGACCAAGTTGGTAGACCATCATGACCTCTTGACCAAGCTGGTAGTCCAGCATGACCTGCTTGACCAAGTTGATAGACTAGCATGACCTGCTTGACCAAGTTAGTAGACCAGCATGACCAAGTGGGTAGACAAGCATGACCTCTTGACCAAGTTGGTTGACTAGCATGACCGGAACAAGCTGGTAGAACAGAATGACTTGCTTGACCAAGCTGGTGGACCAGTATGATCTGCTTGACCAAGCATGTTACCCAGTATGACCTGCTTGACCAAGCTGAGAGACCAGCATGACCTGCTTGACCAAATTTGTAGACCAGCTTCACCTGCTTGACTAAGTTGGTTGACCAGTATGACTTGCTTTACCAAAGAGTATGTTTTCATTTAAGTTACTTGGTATGGCTGGTCTACCAGCTTGACCAAGTTGGTATTACTAGAATGACCAGCTTGACCAAGTTGGTAGACCAGCATGAGCTGCTTGACCAAGCTGGTGGACCAGCATGACCTGCTTGACCAAGTTGGCAGATCAGCATGACCTGCTTGGACCAGTTGACCAGCATAGGGTATGTTTTATGTAATATTCAACTGACCATCTTACACCAGCAAGGATCTAGCTGATGATCACCAAAGACCATCTTAGACCTCCTAAACCCACCAGCAGCTAGTCTTAGCCAGATCCTTCATGAGTGTAACTTTAATGTTTTCCAGCTATTCATTACTAGACGCAGAGTAAGCTGCTGTAGCTTATCTAGCGTTGGCCGTTGATTGTTTAGAACTTAGCAGCCTGGCCCAACTTCTGAAACACTTTTGCACTCGATGTTTTTGTAAGAATGCTGCCACTGGCTTTGTTTGACGTTCTCCGACTCGAGGGAGATGGAGAAAATGGAAATCAAATTATCCGTGTCTGCTAAATCGCAGCGATACCGCTTTGTGTATCGATCCCCGTTCACTTCCATCAGTGGGTATTATCCAAAAAATGATCCAAATGCGGATGATCAATTTGTCTCACATTCTTGCTATTGTCTGAGGATTCTTATCAAGCAGAAACACACAGGCTTCCCTCCAGCTTTCTTTTACTCGTCTCCACACACACACACACACGTTGTGATCTGTGTGTGTGTGTGTGTGTGGAGGGGATGAGCTAAGCTGAGCTGAACTCCCCTGAGTTTTGCAGATGGGCAGAGTCTACAGCTCCGTTTGTGTGAAAGTGTGTGTGCAGTGGAAGCAGCAACGAGGCACACACACTCTCCCGGCTAGTAGTCTGCCTCCCGGATCGTACCGTCACACACTCCGCTCTCACACTGTGCTCGCGAGGAGCTCCACGTTTCTCTTGTTGTCAACCTAGAAAGTAAGTGCTTGCCTTGATTCTCTCAGCTGAATATGTTTGGGGTGCGGGGTCGGAACAGCCAGGCTGAGAAGCCGAGATGCCCTCAGAGATGCTCTCGCTTGTTCTCTATCTAAGACTCAGTGCTGACGAATGTCTAGCAGGCTTTTTGGCATGTGTGTGGGGTTCTGGCACGAGCGGAGAAGTTGAGAACGCTCCGTCTGGTTTCTGACCGCAGCGAAGTCCTGTCTGAAGCAGATCGATGTGGACTCGCAAAGCAAGCGCAGCCGTTAGAAAAAGCACATTGTGTTATACGCAGGGCTGTCAAGCCATAACGATAAGCGGTCACGATTAATCGCGATTAATCGTGATTAATCGCATTCCATTCGTTTGGTTTATAGCAATTCGTCTTATTTGCTTTTTTCCCGTTTCGACTTTTTAAAAGCAGCACATTATGTTCCAGCCATTTGAATGGACAAGATTGGCTTCATCAGAACAAACTTTCTCTTTCAACATCATTCTGAACGCACGAGCATGAAAAGTCCCGTCGATGCGGAAAATTCCAAACAGTTTCCGATTTTCAGCACAGGTATATTCGCGCTTACGGCATCTGTCTCCTAATCTAAGACCCATGTGATACTGTACCAGATTCAATTCTGGCAGAACATTGTTCCAAAGCAGATGAAGCCCCCCCTAAAGGCAAGTTTTTAGCCCTTAGAGGTCTACAGGCATTAATGTTGTGTAGCTGTAGTCTAATGTATTGATTTAGTCGATTAATCGATTCAGATATTCACAATAATCACAGATAATTGCATTATTTTGTGCAGTTAATCGGGATTAATCGCATTTGTCTTGTTTGTTGCAAAAGATTTTTTTCCACTTAGCCTTAAACCTTAAAACAAGCTTCATTACAATGCACTTATTCCTTTAAACTGCATTATTTTGAACGCAGTTTTCACACGAACCTGAGCATGAATATTCACATCAACACAGGTCCAACATGAGAACGCAGCTTCCGGTTCTCAGCACAGGTATGTCAGTGGTGGAGGTGGGCGTCTGTGATACTGCGCCGGATTAAATTCAGAAAAATTCTACAGCCAAGTTTTCAACCCTTAGAAGTCTACAGTCAGTTCTGTTGGTTGGCTATACTCAAATGTATTAATTTAGCCTCTCAAATAATCTCAGATAATCACAGTTTATTGCATTAGTTTGTGCAGAATAATCGAATTGGCTTAAAATTCAGCCTAATAGCCTGGCCTAATTCTAGCCCATTTTTTTTAAGTGGAACAAATGAGCTATTCAGAAGCACAAGTTCTGTATAACTTCTCCAGGTAATTTGCATGATAAATTGGCCCAGATTGATGGAGAATGTGTTGTACATGGTTCTATCTAGCGTGTGTTATTATGCATGTTTATATGTAAATATGATAAATGCAAAAATAAAAAACTGGTTTACTGGAATGAACTGATGAGCTGTTTGCTGGACACATTCAGATAATGGCACAAGTGAGAGAGAGAGAGAGAGAGTGTGTGTGTGTGTGTGTGTGTGTGTGTGTGTGTGTGTGTGTGTGTGTGTGTGTGTGTGTGTGTGTGTGCGTGTGTGTGTGTGTGAGACCCCGTTGCTCCGGTCGCTGTCGCACAGGATGGTTACTGTTTAGAGCATCTGCAAAATTGCATAGCAAAAAAGCCTCAGCTCAGCATTGTCACACTCCCTCCCTCCCTCTCTCTCTCTCTCTCTCTCTCTCTCTCTCTCTCTCTGTTAAAGGTCAGTCAGAGGTCAGACAGACTACGGCTGTATAAAAGCGTCACAATCACTGTTTTTAACACCAGCAGAAAAAAAACAAAAACAAAACAACAACAATGAAAAATCCCCCCCCCTCTCTCTCTCTCTCTCTCTCTCTCTCTCTCTCTCTCTTTCTTCACTTCTTTGTCTCTATATTCTCCTGTTCCACTTCTCTCTCCCCTACTCTCTCTCTTTACATTCTCCTCATTCTCTCTCTCTCTTCCCCTTGCTCACATACACCTTATATCTCTCTCTCTTTCCTTCTCTCTATTATCTCCTTCTTGTCTTGCTTTCTCGTCCTTTCTCCTTTCTCTCTCCATTCTGCCTCCTTTCTGTTTCTCTGTCTGATCTTTCTTCCTCCCTCTCCATCATCTTTGTCTCTTTCCTTGTCTCCATTCTCTCTTTCCTTCTCTCTTCTCTCTCTCTCTCTCTCTCTCTCTCTCTCTCTCTCTCTCTGTCTCTCTCTCTCTCTCTCTCTCTCTCTCTCTCTCTCTCTCTCTCTTTCTTTGTTGGGTTGCCAGTGCTTGGCTGCTTTTGGCAGCTTCCATATTGTCTGGAAGCCACACCCAACCACACACACACACACACACATGCACACACACAGTGCTGTATCAAAAGGTGGTCTCAGGTGGTCTCGGCAGCTGAGCGTCTGTAACAGTGACCTGTTCACCTGCACGCCTCTTCAGTCAGTTCAGCACATGAACCCAAGGACAATGGACCCTAAAGAAGAAAGAGCTGCTCATCTGCCGCCAGAGGAGTTACTCAGCACACACGTCGCTGCAGGGAACAGTGAAATCATTTCATCATCTTCAGCGAGAAGAACCGGAGCTTCTCTGTGCTGCTGTGTTCTGTCTCTAGCAGAGTTCCACAAAATTTAAGCAGGAGAAGAAAATGCAGATGAATCGGTGTTGGAATCAGCTGCTTTACTGCTGCATGCATCATGTTTTTCTCCGTGGTTTGGACTCCAAAAAAAAAAGGAAAATCAAAGGAGCATTTGGTCACCGCCGGGACAAAAGCTTACATCTCTGTTTGTCGTTTTCAGGGTTTACCTAAATTTAAGAACATCAGCTGCCTTTAACACTGAGACAAAGTCTTACAATGAGAACACACAGAAAAACGGCCAGAAATGACCTGGAATAAATCACTTCATCACACTTTTTCAGGAAAAGTTGGAACGTTTTACCCTTCACCTGTAAAGATGTCGCTCTCTGGAGATGAAGCAGCTTATTTAATCCACATAAACATTAAAGCGAGAGCAGTGCTGATAATCGGGAGAGGAGGGAGAATTCCCGGCGTTCTGGGCCACTGTGACTGTGAACAATGTGTCTAGCAGCACATATGAGCACCTGAACACAGTGATGCAGCCCCGGCTTGCTAACCGTAACTGTGACTGATACCCGACTACCCCATTTATCCTATTTGCGTAGCCTAACCAAACCAAACCAACCATACGCTCGTGGTAAAAAATAAAAAAAGTCAGGCTTTATTGTTTGGGGCTTTGGCAAAACTGTAAGACGATGGAAAGGCGAAGGTCAATCCAGCAAGATCCAAATACAGAGACAAAAATAACCAACCGGATCCACAGAGCAAACTCAAAGACACAAAGTCGAAGAATCCAAGGCAGGTCAGAAAACACAAAAGGGCAGTCAGGGGAAAAAAAGCAGGCAGTAGTTCTCACAAGAAGAAGCAGAACCTCACGAAGAACCTCATCTTTACACTAACTCCAACTAGACCAGAAGAACAGGTGATCCAGGCTAGTGTTCAGGTGAGAGTGAGCGATGATCGGAGCGCTGTGGAGGGCCAGCAGGCACGTGATCTCCCAGAGGAGTCCATGGATGTGTCAGAGCCGGAAGGATGAGTGACACATGATTGATAGTGAAGGTGCGGCAGTGTTGGTTGTGATTGTGTGAACCCAGCTTTCTGATTGGTTGCCTTGGTTTTGTATCAGGGTGAAAGTATTGGAATATGTAGGGTGCGGACTGCACTGCTGTCATGAATAGCCTACAGCCTGGTCTAATGACTCTGCTGGACATTGGGGCAGTCACGGGCTGGAGGTTAGGGAACCAGCCCTGTGACCAGAGGGTCGCTGGTTCAATCCTCTGAGCCGACAGTCCATGACTGAAGTACTCTTGAGCAAGACACCTAACCACCAACTGCTCCCCAGGTGCTGTGGATAGGGAGGCCCACCGCTCCAGGTACCACACAGATGGGTTAATTGCGGAGGTGTAATTTCCCCGTTGTGGGACTAATAAGGGTCTCTTAGCTTAACGAGATTGTGCCTACCCCTGTGGAGTTTAGGGCGGGCTGGTCTGAAAACGAGACCCTCCCAGGCTCTCACGAGTGATGTTCCTGTTCACATGTTCTCGTTTGTAGTTTGTGATACAAACTGAATAAAAATCTCAGCTTTGTCAGGTCACGTTCTTCACAAACAAACGCAGCATTCAGGAACCGCATTAGTAATTTCATGTTTTTTGCATGAGCCTTAAGGAGTTAATGCACGTCTGAGTGTAAGAACCACATACTGCGTTCAGTGGGGAATATAGAGCCGCCGCGCGTTCAGAGGAAGCTCTGTTTATCCCCCTGAGACCCAGCTCTCGCCTGGAGTTGAGCACAAAGACACACACATGCATTCACACCTTCAAACACGCGCACACACACACACACACACACACACACACGCATCTACCTACATAGATGTCCCTGATCTGAATTTAAAACAGGTTAGTGGGGAGATGCGGCGGTGGGGGCGGTGGGGGCGCTGAGGGGGCGGCTAAAAACAACAAAACAACAGAACTGAACTTTAAACTAATTTGAACATAGTACAAATCTGTACCTGCTTGATTTAGAGTGGAGTTTGCATTTTTATTTATTTATTTTAGAAACACGCGGTAGCTGCACTGTTTACGTTAATGCTGTGGTTTTTTTGGACGAAAATGCCTTGTTGGTGTGAGAGGTCAGAGGAGAATGGGCAGACTGGTTCCAGATGATAGAAAGGCAGCAGGAACTCAAATCACCAACCAGAATCTCTGAGGAACGTTTCCAGCACCTTGTTGAAAGTCTGACACGAAGAATTAAGGCAGGTCTGAAGGCAAAAGGGGGTCCAGCCTTTTAGTAGCAAGGTGTACCTAATAAAGTGTCCGGTGAGTGTAGATTGTTTAAAAAATTGTAAAAAAAAAAAAAAAAGCTAAACGGTTTTGAGTGATGTCACCACTTATGTCATACATGCACTGCCTAAAATTTCAGGACCCCCAGCTTAAAGCTAGACTGTGCACTAGACTGCTGTGTATTAATGCCAGTGGTGGAGAGTAACTGAGTGACTGAGTAACTGAGTAACTGAGTAACTGAGTAAATGTAATGAGTTTCTGTACTTTAGTATTTTTGGTGTATCTGTACTGAAGTTTCTCCGTTCTGGGCGACTTTCTCCTTTCACTCCACTACATTTCAGAGTCTAATATCCGACTTTTTCCTCCTACATTTTGAGAAATCTGTCGTTCCTTTTGGTTTCTGTGTGTATAAAAACGTAACATGTCCTTAGAAAATATGATAAGGAGTGATGGACGAGGATGAGAGACACTGTCTGTGATCAATTGAGACGCTGACCTGGTCAAATCGTGCCGCCTGAGACGAGTGCGAGTCTGTCGTACGATTGAGAAAGGCCATAATATCTTTAAGAATAAGACTAGTTCTCTTGTGTAAGAAAATTGGAGAAAATAAATTAAGAGAGTTCTTCAGAATTTATTTCATAACATTCAACAGCTTTTTTCATGAGAATGAAGTTTAAAAAAAACTCATTTTAGAAGATTTTCTCTCTTGAGACACTTTCGTGAATCCAGCACCAGACCGTGCACAGCATTCTTCATCAAAATCATCATCATCATCACGACCTGATCCTTTCTGAGGAGAGTTTTGCTGAGTTTTCTCCGAGTTGAAGCTCTGCTGACTGCCTGCAAGCTGGCCTTACCCATCGCGCAGTGGCTACCAGCCGAGATGGTGAAGAGCATCTACTCCACAAAGGCTGAATGTAGGAGAATTCACACGCTGACATCACTGTGTAGGGATTCATTATGATGCATGACTGGAATTCGTCCCACTTCCAAGGCTTTAATTCAAGAGTTCTGTTGTTTTTCATCACACAGATTTTTGGGAGTGGACATATAACAATGTTTGTGCTATGAATGCAAATAGAGAAATAATCACACATCAGCTGTTTCTATTTACACAAACGTGTTCTACGCAGAATTTGCAGCATTTTAGAACAGAATTCTTCATATCGCTGCTGCGGGAACAAAACCTCGTTTCTCCATTTTTGTCGATTTTCAGTTTTTGACATAATTTGAAAACGCACGTTGGCCTTTATGTTGTGTGTAAATTTCATGAAGGAGGGACCAGCATAAATTGCGGTAAATGACTTGTAAAACATTCTGGTTCCATTGACTTCCATTAAAAGTAAAGTTTGTTTTCTCCTTCTCCTGTGAAGTTTCCGGGTTTTTTTGGAGATACGAGGTTTTGATCCGACAGCAGTGGATATACAGGCCAGCGATTCGGTGACATGCCAGCTTTGCGTTAACAGGACCGTAAACATGTTTCCTTGTATTTGTGAGCACAATTTTACGGAGCCCTGTTGGTGACATCCTGTATAAATAAAAATAATACTTAGTAAGGCGTGGGAATGAGACCTATCGCGTGGCCACGGCTTAGTAAGACGT